>NC_041389.1:394993599-395009413 GCF_002162155.2 Triticum dicoccoides
CTATATCGATCCTTTCAAATGCCGAAAACACATTTTTTAGGATTGAGCTTGATGTCATATGTTCGGAGGTTGTCGAATGTGAGCCTCAGATCGTCTATTAAAGACTCGACGTGTCTGGTCTTAATGACCACGTCGTCCACATATGCTTCAACTGTTTTGCCGATTTGTTTCTCCAAGCACATTTGAATCATGCGTTGGTAGGTTGCCCCGATGTTTTTAAGCCTGAAAGGCATAGCGTTGAAGCAAAAGGGGCCGCATGGGGTGATGAATGCCGTTGCGGCTTGATCCGACTCCGCCATCTTGATTTGATGGTATCCGGAGTATGCATCGAGGAAACACAGTGCATCGTGTCCTGCGGTAGCGTCGATGATCTGATCAATGCGGGGGAGAGGGAAGGGATCCTTAGGGTAGACCTTGTTGAGGTCTTTGAAATCGACACATAGGCGCCAGGATTTGTCCTTCTTTGGTACCATCACCATGTTTGCTAGCCAATCTAGGTGTTTTATTTCTCTGATGAATCCGGCTTCGAGTAGCTTGGCTAGCTCCTCTCCCATGGCTTGTCGTTTGGGTTCGGAAAAGCGTCTAAGTGTCTGCTTGACCGGTTTATATCCCTTCAATATGTTGAGGCTATGCTCGGCCAGCCTGCGTGGGATTCCTGGCATGTCTGAGGGGTGCCAGGCAAAGATGTCCCAATTCTCGCATAGAAACGTTTGCAGTGCGGCGTTGATTGTGGGGTCCAGCGGTGCCCCGATGGATGCTGTCTTTGTGGAGTCCGTTGGATGGACTTGGAATTTGACTATTTCGTCCGCTGGTTTAAAGGAGGTGGACTTGGATCGTTTATCGAGTATCACATCGTCCCTGTCTACTGTGGAGCATAATGCAGTTAATTCTTCGGCCACGAGGGCTTCCGACAGTGCCTCAAGGGCCAGGGCGGCGGTTTTATTTTCGGCGCGCAGTGCTATGTCCGGATCATTGGTAAGGGTGATGATTCCATTGGGCCCGGGCATCTTGAGCTTCATGTACCCATAATGGGGTATGGCTTGGAAGCTCACGAATGCGTCTCGCCCCAAGAGGGCGTGGTATCCACTACTGAAGGGGACCACTTGGAATGTTACCTCTTCGGGCATGTAATTCTCCGGCATGCCGAATACCACATCTAGTGTGATTTTTCCCGCACATCGTGCCTCCTGTCCGAGAATAATTCCTCGGAAGGTTGTGCTGCTTTGCTCAATGCGGCTCTTGTCTATTTCCATTTTGTTGAGGGTTTCCTCATAGACGAGGTTTAATCCTCTGCCGCCGTCCATGAGCACTTTGGTAAGCCGGAAGCCATCCACGATTGGGCTAAGGACCAAAGCGGCTGGTGCCCGGACTGTTCTGAATTGCGGTTCATCACTAGCGTTGAAAGTTATGGTCATGTCGTTCCAAGGGTATATTGCTGCAATTTGGCAAACTTCGGCAATGCTGCGGAGTGTTCGCTTATGCCTGTTATTCGAGGCAAAAGTCTCAAAGACTGTCAACACAGTATTATTGTTTTCTGCGGGATGATGCTCTGCGATTATTGATGAGGAGATCCTCGCCGCTCCTGGCCACCTGCCGAAGTATCCAACATGCTCTAAGGCTATGTGTTGGTATGGTATCCGGTGTGGTGTGAATTTTGCATGGCCTATTGAGCCATCCCTCCAATATGGTTCCGCGCCCTGTAGTGGGCTTCGGCTTCTTCATGATTGGATCGGGTGATCGATGAGGGTACACCCTTTTTGTTTGGACAAGGGGTTTAGTGAGAGCCAGTGGGTCCCAAAAGGCTGCCTGGGTTTTCCAGGCGCTTTCCATTATGCAGTACTTCTGTACTATGGCCGACAAGTCAGCGAAGTGTGATATGCGATAGCGTTTTATGGCGTTAAGGATTCCCATGTCCGTGTAGTTTCTGCAAAAGAACGAGATTGGGCCTTCCTCGCGATAGTCCTTAACCTTGTTCATTACAAGGAGGAATCTGGCTGGAAAAGGAGCAAATATTATAGACCTATTCTATAAAACTCCAAAAGTCCTGAAACTCCACGAAAGTCAGTTTTGGAATATATTAAAAATATTGGGCGAAGAAAGGACCAAAGGGGGCCACTCACTGTCCATGAGGGTGGGGGCACGCCCTACCCCCTGGGCGCGGCACCCTGCCTCGTGGGCCACCTGGAAGCCCCCCGATGCCCATCTTCTGTTATATGGTGTCTTTTACCCTCGAAAAAATCACAAGGAAGCTTTGGGGACGAAGTGCCGCCGTCTCGAGGCGGAACCTTGGCGGAACCAATCTAGGGCTCGGGCGGAGCTATTCTGCCGGGGAAACATCCCTTCGGGAGAGGGAAATTGTCACCATCGTCATCACCATCGATCCTCTCATCGGGAGGGGGTCAATCTCCATCAACATCTTCACCAGCACCATCTCCTCTCAAACCCTAGTTCATCTCTTGTATCCAATCTTTGTCTCAAAACCTCAGATTGGTACCTGTGGGTTGCTAGTAGTGTTGATTACTCCTTGTAGTTGATGCTAGTTGGTTTATTCGGTGGAAGATCATATGTTCAGATCCTTTATGCATATTAATACCCCTCTGATTATGAACATGAATATGATTTGTGAGTAGTTACGTTTGTTCCTGAGGACATGGGAGAAGTCTTGTTATAAGTAGTCATGTGAATTTGGTATTCGTTCGATATTTTGATGAGATGTATGTTGTCTTTCCTCTAGTGGTGTTATGTGAACGTCGACTACATGACACTTCACCATTATTTGGGCCTAGAGGAAGTCATTGGGAAGTAATAAGTAGATGATGGGTTGCTAGAGTGACAGAAGCTTAAACCCTAGTTTATGTGTTGCTTCGTAAGGGGCTGATTTGGATCCATATGTTTCATGCTATGGTTAGGTTTACCTTAATTCTTCTTTCGTAGTTGCAGATGTTTGCGAGAGGGGTTAATCATAAGTGGGATGCTTGTCCAAGGAAGGAAAATACCCAAGCACTGGTCGACCCACATATCAAATTATCAAAGTAACGAACGCGAATCATATGAGCATGATGAAAACTAGCTTGACGATAATTCCCATGTGTCCTCGGGAGCGCTTTCCTTTATATAAGAGTTTGTCTAGGCTTTTCCTTTGCTACAAAAAGGATTGGGACACCTTGCTGCACCTTTTTTACTTTTGTTACTTGTTACCCGTTACGAATTACCTTATCATAAAACTATCTGTTACTGATAATTTCAGTGCTTGCAGAGAATACCTTATTGAAAACCGCTTGTCATTTCCTTCTACTCCTTGTTCGGTTTGACATTCTTACTTATCGAAAGGACTATGATAGATCTCCTATACTTGTGGGTGATCACCTACGAGCTCGTTTCATATTGATCTTTGCTTAGTTACTCATTCTTGCCACTGTTATGATTGCTACACAACTGCTACTGTTACTTTTGACACTGTTACCGTTACTTCCATACTACTTTGCTACTAAATACTTTGCTGCAGATACTAAGTCTTCCAGGAATGGTTGAATTGACAATTCAGCTGCTAATACTTGAGAATATACTTTGGCTCCCCTTGTGTTGAATCAATAAATTTGGGTTGAATACTCTACCCTCGAAAACTGTTGCAATCCCATATACTTGTGGGTTATCAAGACATTTTTCTGGCGCCATTGCCGGGGAGCATAGCTCTATTCTTTGAGTCGCTTGGGATTTATATCTGTTGATCACTATGAGGAACTTGAAAGATGAAAGAAACAAGATTTTTCCCTCAGCTACGAGGGGAGGTAAGGAACTGCCATCTAGCTCTACACTTGATTCACCTTTTGTTTATGAGTAAACTTGCGACACCTACACCTGCACCTGCTATTGATTCTGATATGTTGCATGTTATTGATGATGCCACTTCTGCTATGCATGATGCTTATGATGAAACTACTTCTCTGCTTGATAATAATGTGCCACTAGGTGAATTTCTGGATGAACAACTTGCTAGGGTTAGAGAGAATGAAATTATTGAAACTGATGATATTAATGAAAGTGATGATGAAGATTCTCCTCCCAGATATGAATTTCCTGTTGTGCCTAAGGGTTATGTTATGGATGAACAAATTGCTAGAGACCTTTTTGCTTGCAATGATAGATATGATTTTAAGAAACTGTTAGCTAAGCTGAAAGAAAAATCTCTGAATGCTAGAATGAAATATGACCCCGCTTTTGCTACTTCACCTATCTGTGTTACTGATAAGGATTATGATTTCTCTGTCGATCCTAAGTTAATTACTTTGGTTGAATCTGATCCTTTTTATGGCTATGAATCTGAAACTCTTGTGGCACATCTTACTAAATTGAATGATATAGCCACCCTATTTACTCACGAGGAAAAAGATCGTTATTATTATATCCTTAAATTGTTTCCTTTCTCATTAAAGGATGATGCTAAGATATGGTTTAATTCTCTTGCTCTTGGTTGTGTGCGTAGTCCCCAGGATATGATTTGTTACTTCTCTGCAAAATATTTCCCCACTCATAAGAAACAAGCTGCCTTAAGGGAAATATTTAATTTTGTGCAAATTGAAGAAGAGAGTCTCCCACAAGCTTGGGGGAGGCTTCTACAATTATTAATGCTTTGCCTAATCATCCTCTCAAGAAAAACGAAATACTTGATATCTTTTATAATGGACAAACCGATGCTTCGAGAGACCAACTGGATAGTTGTGCCGGTTGTGTTTTTAGGGAAAGAACTGTTGAGCAAGCTGAATTGCTATTGAATAATATATTGAGCAATGATAATGATTGGACACTTCCTGAACCAACTCCTAAGCCAACTCCGAAGAAAAGGGGTATTCTATTTCTCAGTCCTGAAGATATGCAAGAGGCAAATAAATCTATGAAAGAAAAAGGTATTAAGGCTGAAGATGTTAAGAATTTACCACCTATTGAAGAAATACATGGTCTTGATAACCCAACACAGGTAGTAAAGGTAAATTCTCTCTATAGATTTGATAAGTGTAAAATCCCATCTACTAAGTTTGCCAGTCAATGGTTGGATGAGTTTGATAATTTTATTGTTAAATAAGAAGACTTCAATGCTTATGTTGGTAGACAATTGAAACGTAATGCTTATATGGTTGAACACTTGAGTGATTATATGTCCAGAGTTAAAGGTGACCTTAAGCTTATTAGTAAACATGCATCCATGGTTACCACTCAAGTAGAACAAGTACTTAAGGCACAAGATGATCTGCTCAATGAATTAAATAATAAGAACAATGATAATGTTGTTAGAGTTATGACTAGAGGTGGTAGAATGGCCCAGGAACCTTTGCATCTTGAGGGCCATCCTAAGAGAGTTGAGCAAGATTCTAAGAGAACTAATACTGATGCACCTAGCCCTTCTAATAAAAATAAAAAGAAAAATGATAGGACTTTGCATGTTCTCGAGAACCTATTGTTGCCACACCTAAGAATCCCAATGATATTTCTATTTCTAATGCTAAAACACAATCTTTTAATGAACATGAACCTAGTAATAATGTTAATGATGATGTTCATGTTGATACTCAACCTAGTAATAACAATGATGTAGAGATCGAACCTGCTATTGATCTTGATAACCCGCAATCAAAGAATCAGCGTTATGATAAGAGAGACTTCGTTGCTAAAAAGCATGGTAAAGAAAGAGAACCATGGGTTCAGAAACCCATGACTTTTCCTCCTAAGCCATCCAAGAAAAAGGATGATGAGGATTTTGAGCGCTTTGCTGAAATGATTAGACCTATCTTTTTGCGTATGCGTTTGACTGATATGCTTAAAATGAATCCTTATGCTAAGCATATGAAAGATATTGTTACAAATAAAAGAAAGATACCAGAAGCTGAAATTTCCACCATGCTTGCTAATTATACTTTTAAGGGTGGAATACCAAAGAAACTCGGAGATCCCGGAGTACCAACTATACCATGCTCCATTAAAAAAACTATGTTAAAACCGCTTTATGTGATCTTGGAGCCGGTGTTAGTGTTATGCCTCTCTCTTTATATGGTAGACTTGATTTGAATAAGTTGCTACCTACTGAAATCTCTTTGCAAATGGCTGATAAATCAACTGCTATACCCATCAGTTTTTGTGAGGATGTGCCTGTTGTGGTTGCAAATGTTACTATTTTAACGGACTTTGTTTTTCTTGATATTCCCGAGGACGACAGTATGTCGATCATCCTTGGTAGACCTTTTCTAAATACTACAGGGGCTGTTCTTGATTGCAACAAAGGCAATGCCACTTTTCATGTTAATGGTAATGAGCATACGGTACACTTTCCGAAGAAACATCCTCAAGTTCATGGTATCAATTCTATTTGAAAAATTCCAACGATTACTATTGGAGGTTTTGAATTCCCTCTTCCTACGGTCAAAAAGAAATATGATATTCTTCTTGTTGGGGACATGCATATCCCCATTCAGGTAACCTAGTGTTATTCAAAAATTCTCCGGTTTCATGTTATTCGGAAGAAGTGTATTAACAAGACTTGATCAACCTTGTTAGTGGATTCCTTTTGATGAGCATGAGATGGATGAACTTAGAAAGCACAACTCTCTGTTCCCTCCTTTTACTTTCTTTTATTTAGGTTAAATAAAGAAAAAAAGTATTTTCTGTCTATTTTCTGAATTATTCATGCAATAAAAAATACCCCAAAAATAAAAGTTCTCCAAATGCCATGAAAATGGAGTATGAATCTTTGTAGAATATTTGAGAATTTCTGGCATTTAGAACACACCGGGGGGCCCACCAATTGGTCACGAGGGTGCAGGGAGCGACCACCCCCTAGGGGCGCGCCCCTGCCTCGTGGACCCCCTCCACTTATTCCAGCACCCATACACTTCGTCTTCCTCTAGAAAAAATCATCCCGTAGCTCAAACATGTGTTCTAGCTCATTTTGCTGCCATTTTCGATCTCCTTGCTCAAAGCTCCATTCACAAAACTGCTTTGGGGGATTGTTCTTCGGTATGTGACCCCTCCAATGGTCCAATTAGTTTTTTGTTCTAGTGCTTTATTTATTGCAAATTTTTGCTGCTGAGGTGACCCTGTTCTTGAGCTTGCATGTCAAATTTATATGGTCCAAAGTAGTTTTAATGCATGATATAGACTCTAGGCACTTGTGGGAGTAGTTGCTATCAATCTTGTTGAGTTTGGTTCACTTTTATTTTGAGTCACTAAAAATTTCAGAAAATTTTCAGAGGAAGAAAATGATGAAGAATTGTTGAGAGGCTCCTCGAGCCGAAGCTCGAAGGATAAGCAGAATGAAGAGAATAAAAATCCCCAGTACAATCTTCCTCGCACCACGGAGGTTCAACCTTGTGAATGGCCTTGTGACGCATTCTTGAGAGCCACCGGAATTCACGATGACTTTTATTATTTGGCTGAGAATGTAGGCCTCACCGACTTCCTCCACGACCAGTGTGAACAATATCACCTACTCACTAATATTTTCGTGCAAAACTTTTACTTCCATGCTAGAAGATCACCACCTTCAGTGGAGTTTTATTTATATGATGAGTTTAAGGAGATGTCACTATATGATTTTTGTGTAGTTTGCAAGCTGCCCTTTGAGGGCAGCATCGAGGAACCACATCCTAGTGATGTGGATGGATTTATTGATAAAATTGTTGTAGGGGAAACGAGAAAAGTTTTAGATGCAAGGACTACTAGTATACATTTTCCTGTTCCATGTTACTTTGCAATATTTGCTAGTAGATGCTTAATTGGTCGCGGGAACAGTGGGAACCTTAGTGCTCCAGACCTTGCTATTTTGCGCCATGCTTTATTTCGTGATACAACTTTCAGTTTAGGCACTATTGTTGCTAAATGGTTAAGTCTGAACCGTACAAAGGGCCCCATCTTCGGAGGTATCTTTGCTTCACGCCTTGCTAAACACTTTGAGATACCTATTAGGCATTATGAGAAAGAGGAAAAGTTGCTGGCCACTATTTTGCTAGACTATAAGAGTATGGTAGCACATGACTTTATTGTTAAAAATAAGAAGAAGATACTTAAGTATAACTTGATATTTGCCAAAACTAAATGTGAGACTATTATCTTGCCTGCACCCTCTTTGTTTAACATACTTTCAGGCACGTACCTCATCCTGCCTGAGGACATTTATGCATACTAGGAGCTGACACAAGTCCCAGAGCCTGAGCTAGAGCCACCACTTGACCCATATCGAGAGTCTGTTTATCAGTGGGATCCGGAGGAGCTCGCTAACCAGTGGCATCCCGAGGACCCTCCTCAGTACACCGGAGAGGGTCGCTTTGATCCATGGGCATAGACCAACTTAGGCCAAAAGCCTAAGCTTGGGGGAGTACGTATTTCTCATCGACATTACATTCATGTTAACACACTCATTCTAGTTCTCAGTGTTCATACTTTTTCATTGTACTATCCATGCTAGTTTATTTTCTTGTCTTGCTTTCTTCTTGTGTGTTTTAAAAACCTTAAGAAAAACAAACAAAAAATTAGTTGTAGCCTTTAGCTAGTTTACTTTCCATGCTTGTAGTAGTAGTAATTAAAGGAAAACCCAAAAAGATTTCTCGTTCTTCTTTTGCTTGTTGGGATCTTTCCCGTGTAAATAGTTTTTCTCGTTCTTTGAATTTCTTTTCTTTCCTTTGGGGGTCGAGAGGAGAAGACCACAATGAAAATGTTGAGTGGCTCTCATATGCATTATTGTTAATCTAACCAAGAGCCCATATTACCTTGTCTTCTCCTTTGTATTAAATGCTTGCAGATTTCAGCTTAGTCCAATGCACGTGCACTATTATTATTATCCACACCGTTCGGTCGTGCAAGTGAAAGGCAATAATGACGATATATCATGAAATGATTGAGATGAGAGAAGCTGGTATGAACTTGACCTATCTTGTTTTTGTAAATATGATCAGTTCATCATTCCCGATTCAGCCTATTATGAATGAAACATGCTTGTAATGACAATTAGAGATTATAGTTGCTCATGCCATGCTTAATTAGCTAGGAGTTTATAATGGTTTACCTTGCGTGCCAACATGATATTAAAATGGTTGTGATGTGGTATGATAGGGTGGTATCCTCCTTTGAATGATTCGAGTGGCTTGACTTGTCACATGTTCACGCATGTAGTTGAAACAAAATCAACATAGCATCTACGATGTTTATGTTCATGGTGATTTATATCCTACTCATGCTTGCACTCATTGTTGATTAATCTTAATGCATGTTCATGACTGTTGTCGCTCTCTAGTTGGTCGCTTCCCAGTCTCTTTCCAGCCTTCACTTGTACTAAGCAGGAATACTGCTTGTGCATCCATTTCCATAAACCCCAAAGTTATTCCATATGAGTCCACCATACCTTCCTATATGCGGTATTTATCTGCCGTTCCAAGTAAATTGTATGTGCCAAACTCTAAACCTTCAAATGAAATTCTGTTTTGTATGCTCGAATAGCTCATGTATCAACTAGGGCTGTCTATATCTTCCATGCTAGGTGGGTTATTCTCACGATGAGTGGACTCCGCTCATCATTCACGAGAAAATGGCTGGTACCCTTTGTTTCGAACCAACCGTGGAATATGCTCGTTGGTGGTGGGGGAGTATAAACTTTACCATTTTGTTTGGGAACCGCCTATAACGTAAGTAGCATGGAAGATATCGAGATCTCTTGGTTGTTATGTTCACAATGAAAGTATGCCGCTCAAAATATTATTTATCTCTATTCCAAAACTCGAGCTATGGCACCTCTGCAAATCCCTGCTTCCCTCTGCGAAGGGCCTATCTATTTACTTTTATATTGAGGCATCATCCTCTTATTAAAAAGCACCAGTTGGAGAGCACCTCTGTCATTTGCATGCATTGTTATTAATTTACATTGTGTATGACTATGACGGGATCTCTTTTGCCATGAATTACAATGTCTAGTCAGTCCTTGATCTTCAGGGGTGCTCTACATTTATGTTTTGCAGTTTCAAAAAGGGCTAGCGAGATACCATCTTGTTATATCATATTACGATTGTTTTGACAAAGTGTTGTCATCCGAGATTTATCATTATTGCTCGCTAGTTGATTATGCCATTTATATGAGTAAATGTGAGACCTAAGTGTTATTGTGAATGTGGTTAGTTCATAATCTTTGCTGAAAACTTGAATGCTGGCTTTACATATTTGCAACAACAAGATCAAACAGAGTTTGTAAAAGTTTTTCTTTATCACTTTCAGTTTGTCAACTGAATTGCTTGAGTACAAGCAAAGGTTTAAGCTTGGGGGAGTTGATACGTCTCCAACGTATCTACTTTTCCAAACACTTTTGCCCTTGTTTTGGACTCTAACTTGCATGATTTGAATGGAACTAACCCGGACTGACGTTGTTTTCAGCAGAATTGCCATGTTGTTATTTTTGTGCAGAAATAAAAGTTCTCGGAATGACCTGAAACTCCATGCAGACACGTTTTGGAATTACTAAAAAATATTGGTGAAAGAATCAATAGAGGGGGACCGACACCCTATCCACGAGGGTGCAGGGCGTGCCCACCCCCCTAGGGTGCGCCCCCCTGCATCGTGGGTCCCCTCGACCTCCACCTACCTCAACTCCAACTCCATATATTCACGTACGGGGAGAAAAAAATAGAAGAGAAGGATTCATCGCATTTTACGATACGGAGCCGCCGCCAAGCCCTAATCTTCCTTGGGAGGGTTGATCTGGAGTCCGTTCGGGGCTCCGGAGAGGGGAATCCGTCGCCATCGTCGTCATCAACCATCCTCCATCACCAATTTCATGATGATCACCGTCGTGCGTGAGTAATCCCATCGTAGGCTTGTTGGACGGTGATGGGTTGGATGAGATTTATCATGTAATCGAGTTAGTTTTGTTAGGGTTTGATCCCTAGTATCCATTATGTTCTAAGATTGATGTTGCTATGACTTTGACATGCTTAATGCTTGTCACTAGGGCCCGAGTGCCATGATTTCAGATCTGAACCTATTATGTTTTCATGAATATATGTGAGTTCTTTATCCTATCTTGCAAGTTATAGTCACCTACTACGTGTTATGATCCGGCAAACCCCGGAGTGACAATAGTTGGGACACTTCTTGGTGATGACTGTAGTTTGAGGAGTTCGTGTATTCACTAAGTGCTAATGCTTTGGTCCGGTACTCTATTAAAAGGAGGCCTTAATATCCCTTAGTTTCCAATAGGACCCCGCTGCCATGGGAGGGTAGGACAAAAGATGTCATGCAAGTTCTTTTCCATAAGCACGTATGACTATATTTAGAATACATGCCTACATTACATTGATGAACTAGAGCTAGTTCAGTGTCACCATATATTATAACTGTTGCATGATGAATTGCATCCGACATAATTATCCATCATTGATCCATTGCCTGCGAGCTCATTTCATATTGATCTTTGCTTAGTTACTTCTCCATTGCCACTGTTACGATTGCTACAAAACTGCTATTGTTACTTTTGCCACTGTTACTGTTACTTCCATACTACTTTTCTACTAAATACTTTGCTGCAGATACTAAGTCTTTCAGGTGTGGTTGAATTGACAACTCAGCTGCTAATACTTGAGAATATTCTTTGGCTCCCCTTGTGTCGAATCAATAAATTTGGGTTGAATATTCTACCCTCAAAAACTGTTGCGATCCCCTATACTTGTGGGTTATCAATCATCATCAAGGAACCCTTCCAAGTCCTCCTCCAACCACAAGAATAACTCTCGCAAGGCCAAGGCATACATCGACAACGAAATGGATTCTGATGAAGAAGAATCGTCAGAATCCGAAGAAGAAGAAGAATCCGATGAGGATTCTGACTCCGGTATGGCTGACATAGCATGTGCCTCCTCTCCTGCAACAAAGTTCTTCGAGAATCCGTCAAGCAATCTCCTGCCTACTGCTTCATGGCCAAAGCCTCAAAGGAAAAGGTAGCCTCCAAAAATCACAAGATTCACTCTAGCGATCAATATTCTTCTGATGAGGATGACCATGCTAAGTTGATCAAAATTGCTAATATTCAACAAAACTCACTTGAGAAAATTGAGAAAACCCTCAAGAAATCTGAAGGGTTGTTGGTTGAGGAGATAGAGAAAAATCTGTCGCTGACCGAAGAGTATTCCACTCTAAAGTCACAGATGGATGAACTGACAAATTGTCATTATTTTCTCTCGGAAGACCACGAAAGATTGACCTATGATTACCTGAAAAGGAAACAGGAACTTGAGGCACTGAGAGAGGCTCATGAGGATTTGATCAGAGAAAATTCTCTTCTCACCCAACAACTTAAAGAGAAACCTGAAGTGTTTGAGCCACCATGTTTAAAATGCCTTGAACGAACCAATGTTGAATCAAATGTTGAATCATCTGCGAATGCTAACCCCTTGGCCGAGGAAAATGGTTTTGTTTCTGATGAAAATGCTAGGTTGAAGGATCTTCTTCAGACTGGAATGTTCAAATCTCTCAAGGGGCATCAAACCCTTTGTGGTGTTTTGAAGAAATGCACTCTTCACAAAAATCCTAGGAAAGAAGGCGTCAATTTTGAAAGGAAACTGAATGAGAATGGCACCTAATGGGAACCTCATTGATACCCTCAAACTGTGTGGGTTCCTGCAAAGAGCAAAACGCTCGATCCAGCATTTGATACGTCTCCAACGTATCTATAATTTAGGAAGTATTCATGCCATTATGTTATCATTCTTGTATGTTTTACAATCATTTTATAGCAACTTTATATCATTTTTTGGGACTAACCTATTGATCCAGTGCCCAATGCCAATTGCCGGTTTTTGCTTGTTTTTTACATCGCAGGAAATCAATATCAAACGGAGTCCAAATGCAACGAAACTCCTGGAGGATATTTTTTGGGAAAAAAGAAAGCCAGCGGGCCAAGGAAGCACCTGGGGGGTTGCTCGAGGGGAGAAACACCCACCAGGGCGTGCTAGGAGGCCAGACGCGCCCTGGTGGGTGCTGCCCACCTCGGGTGCCCCCCCGAGCCGCTTCTTTACCCTATAAAATCCCAAATATTCCAAAACCCTTTGGGGTAGCCCTAGATCAGAAGTTCCGCCGCCGCAAGGCCTCTGTATCCACGAGATCCAATCTAGACCCCGTTTCGGCACCCTGCCGGAGGGGGGAATCATCACCGGTGGCCATCTTCTTCATCCCGGTAGCCACCACGATGAGGAGGGAGTAGTCCACCCTCGGGGCTGAGGGTTTGTACCAGTAGCTATGTGTTTAATCTCTCTCTCTCTCTCTCTCTCTCGTGTTCTTGAGATGTCACGATCTTGACGTATCGCGGGCTTTGTTAATATAGTTGGATCATATGATGTTTTCCCCTCTCTATCTTGTTGTGATGAATTGAGTTTTTTCCTTTGAGATTTCGTTGTTATCGGATTCAATACTTTTATGGATTTGAGAACACTTGATATATGTCTTGCAATTGAATACTCGTGGTGACAATGGGGTATCGTATTGATTCACTTGATATATGTTTTGGCACTCAACTCGCAGCTTCCCGAGGTGACATTGGGGTAATCTATGCATAGGGGTTGATGCACGTTCTTGTCTTTGTCTCTTCGGTAGAAATCTTGGGCACTCTTTGAAGTTCTTTGTGTTGGATTGAACATTATAAATTTGAATTTGCTTTGGTGTTATTTTAGTACGAACTCTAGGATAGATCTAACATAAAGAATAGCTTTGTGTTATTTTAGTACGAACTCTTGAATAGATCGAATGGAAAGAATAGCTTTGAGGTGGTTTCGTACCCTACAAACAATTCCGTTTTATGTTCTCCGCTAGATAGGAACTTTGGAGTGATTTTTCATCGCACTTTGAGGGATGGGTATATGATCCAACTATGTTAGCATTATTGAGAGATTGCACTAGTGAAAGTATGCACCCTAGGCCTCATTTTCCATCATTGCAATACCGTTTTTGTGCCCGTTTACTATTTTCTACCTTGCTATTTTTATTTATTCATATTATAAAAATATATTTCTACCATCAATATTACACTTTTATCACCATCTCTTAGCCGAACTAGTGCACCTATACAGTTTGCCATTGTATTGGATGTGTTGGGGACACAAGAGATTTCTTATATTTGGTTGCAGGGTCATTTGAGAGAGACCATCTTCATCCTACACCTCTCACGGATTGATAAACCTTAGGTCATCCATTTGAGGGAAAATTGCTACTGTCCTACAAAACTCTGCGCTTGGAGGCCCAACACGTGTCTACAAGAATAAAGTTATGTAGTAGACATCAACATTACTCTCGGGATACAACTCTCCCATCCATGAATATCCTGTTGATGATTCTCTAGACAACTATAAGTTGTTTAAAAATCAACACGGTGAGGCTGTTGCTTGCTATGTTGGGCCAAACAACAGGAATGGACCCCCAAAGAAAGCTATATGGGTGCCTAAGAAAGTTATTGAAGCATTACCTATAACCACATTACTAACCATGTAGGCGCAAAATGCTCGTTACTTTTCAATGCTTATTCTTTCAATTATGCTCATACCTCGTCGAGCAACAATTATTCTTATCGAAAGAAATCATATCCTGCTCGCTCAACTGTTTTGAAGCCACCTGCAAAGATGTGGTTGGTTAAGAAAGCCTAATTCTTCTGCATGACTATGTCTCCGGGTGTACAGAATGGATAATGGATAGTGGATGCACTAGTCATATGACCGGAGACAAGTCGTTATTTGTCGACCCCAACGTAACTGCTTCTCCTCTGAAGTATATCACTTTTGGCGACAACAACAAAGGAAAGGTAATTGGGCTAGGTAAAATTACCATATCCAAGGATAAGTCCATTGATGATGTTTTACTTGTTCAGTCACTTAGATTCAATCTCATGTCAGTTGGCAAGCTATGTGATCTAGGCATGCTATTTATGTTTTCCATATCCAAATGCATTATCTTCATGGCCTCTGATAATTCCTTCATCTTCGAGGGGATTAGAAAGGGCGATCTATATATTTTGGATTTCTCTAAGAGTCCCTCGGTCCAAACTTGCTTGCTTGCAAAAGCAACCGAAGGATGGCTGTGGCACCGTAGACTTGGTCATGCAGGTATGAGAAATTTGCAGATCGGTGAAGAAAAATCATCTCCGTGGAATTCCTGATGTAAAATTCGACAAGGTTCTTCTTTGTGCTGTATGTGAGGCTGGTAAATTAGCCAAGAAGCATCATTCGTCAAAGACTGTTATGATCACAACAAGGCCTCTGGAAAGTCTTCATATGGATTTATCCGGTCCTCAAAATTATGCAAGCTTCGGTGGTAATCATTAGTCATCACCGTCCTGAGCCATCTCTGTTGAGGACTAGGAGAGGGGACACCGCCGCCTAGTCGGCTTGGTCCATCAACTTCAATCTCGCTCCGCTCCAGTTAAGTCGACTAGTCTTCACTCCGGTTGCTTCCCTTCATTCCAGAGTCCGGACTAGGAGTAGCCGAGCATGAGGACCAGGATGCCCGACAATCATCTCCGATTAAACATTTTTATCCATTGATTGATGCATTTATTGATAATCTATATTTGACGCATTTGGTTCGCGACTTCTTCACTGTCTCCCGGTTACACCGGCTCACGATTGTGTTATGGGCGTTTGTTTGGATTCGATTGGTTTCAAATACCGTGTAATCGCAAACCATTCTTCAGTAAACTGAAAACACCCGGTACAATCCGGTGTGAAATAACACTACCACTCTTCCGGATTGTTTTCTTCACCACGGGGACCAGGCAGTAGCGCCCATGATCTCCCTCCACCATGAG
>NC_041389.1:395009578-395055479 GCF_002162155.2 Triticum dicoccoides
GCCATGAGCACCAGCGCCGCCGTACCAATTCGCCGCCTCCGTGAGCAGCAATGTTGCCGATGTCCCTTCGTCGCCATCGTCATGAGCAACGTCGCCGGTCTCCCTTCACCGACGTGAGCAGTAGCGCCGCTGTGAGCAGTCGGTGATCTCGTTTCTCATCACAAGCCATCCCTACAGCCGTCCCTCGGGCATCTTCTACAAGGCCGGCCGGCGGCGGCGGTGCCATTGTTTCCTCTTCCCTTGCGTGAACCAAACACATCATATATTCGCTTCTCTCTAATATAATACAATATATTCTGATTACAATACTAAATATGTTACCTCTGCTCGAATCAAACGCGTCAATTATTTTATTGCTTATAAAAAACTGACAATCAATGGGTTCCCCAGCGGTCCGACTGATAAAAACCTGAATCGACGGCCTTATATTATCGGTTCAGTTTTTTAAACTACGCCCGAAAGTGCTGATATTCTCCCCCATCCTGTGAAGTGTGAGGGGAAACCGTAACCCTAGAGCCCAACACTGACATGGCGCCCTCGCGCCGCCGCGCGCGGTCGAGCGAGCCGGCGGCGGACCTGCTGACCTCCCTGCCGCCGCTCCTGCTCGACAGCATCCTCACCCGCCTCGACCTCCGCGACGCCGTCCGCACCTCCGCGCTCTCTCGCGCCTGGCGCCGCCGTTGGGTGGACCTCCCCTGCCTCTCCCTCTCCCGCATCGGCAGGGGTGGCATACCCGCGGTGGCCGTCGACAGCGTTCTCCTTCGCTACCCCGGCAACATCTCGAATTTCTCCATCCACTCTCTCGACACGCACTCCGCCCGCCGCGTCGACGACTGGCTCATCGCCGTCCGCAACCGCGGCGTCAAGTCCATCGACCTCAAGGGCCCAGCCCCAGCCTTCGCCCTTCACTCTTCTGTCTTCTTATGCACGAGTCTCGTGTGCCTGAAGCTGCACTTGTGCTTGATACCTCCTCTCCCCGTGGAATTCACTGGCTTCCCCGTGCTCAAGCAGCTCGAACTCTCGGGCGTCACATTCCCTCCGAACGGGCAGATCCAACTGGAGGCAATTATCAAAGCGTCACCCTTGCTTGACACCCTGAGTCTTATCTATGTGGATACATACAGCGAGGCTTTCCCTGGTTGGGTGATTTGGGGGGCCAATCTCCGGAGGCTAACTATCGTTTCCAAAGACAATCATGGCTGGCAAGTCGCCGAGCTACCAAATCTCCACGAAGCCACCATCAATTTGCAAAGCTGTGAGAACTTTAGTGATTTCGGAGGACTCCTTGCTGGGCTTGCTCAAGTTCGGAAGCTCGTTCTAAATAAGTGCTACCCACCGGTACTTTTCTTTCTACCTCTTGTATCGATCGTCGGTAATTGCTGTCACTCGAAATAGATAACTAATCGAGCTGATAGATACTAGGCAATAGGGAGTATAATCTGTAAATCTGGGTCCTGGGTTGGTGCCTCGTAAGTTGTTTCACGCTTCGAAGGGCGACAGGGATCCTGTGGAGTTGGGATGAATCTGGCTTATGTGTAATTGTGTTCCCCTTCCGATTCATTTATTCAAGAACTGTGCACTTATTTATAATATACCCCCTCCGTTCC
The DNA here is from genome assembly GCF_002162155.2 of Triticum dicoccoides. Classification (NCBI taxonomy): domain Eukaryota; kingdom Viridiplantae; phylum Streptophyta; class Magnoliopsida; order Poales; family Poaceae; genus Triticum; species Triticum dicoccoides. The sequence goes on from NC_041389.1 coordinate 395,011,186, forward strand.
CAAATATAAGTCTTTTTAAATATTCCAACAAGTGACTACATACGGAGCAAAATGAGTGTATCTATACTCTAAAATATGTCTACATACATCCGTATGTTGCACTCTATTTGAAATATCTAAAAAGACTTACATTTAGGAACGGAGGGAGTAATACATTAATGTTATGTACGAAATGCCTTCTCTGGGAATATTTGTAATCGTTTCAAATGTTTACTTTGGTCCACACAGAAATAAATGTAAAAAATAAACTTTATATAACATCAGGCACCAGAAGTTGAATATGTAAATCTGGGTACTGGGTGGTGTTTTACACTTCTTAGGGTTAGGGAGCCTGTAGAGTTGGGATTAAACTGGCTTATGTGGAACTGTTTCCCACTGTTTCTAGAACTGTGCACTTACATTCAGAATATACTGTAACGTTATGTATGAAATGCCTTTTCCAGCAAGCATTTGTAATAGTTTTAAATGCTTTCTCTGCTCCGCGCAAGGAGATGAGTAAAAATAAACTCTCTATTGTGTTGGTGTTCGTGTTAAGTGGCGATCCGAATAATATTCTAATCAAATAGTGACGTTCAGATTATTAAGGCACTGTAGCATTTCTAACATCTGTAGCCTGCTCATTTTCCGTAGGGGTGTGTATTCTTTTGTTCTAAACAGAGATACTCAGTGCTTCTAATGTGTTCAAAATGTTCTTGCAATTTTAGCATTACAAGAGGAATCCGCCTTAGCAATGTAAATAATATCAATGGTGGAATAGTTATCATTTGCATTTGCATTAAGTTTTGTATCTTAACATTTTTTTTGTACAGTTCACAGAGGGTCATATCCTGGAAACACTTCCTTGCACCTTTGACAACTTAAAGAGTTTAACCCTCTGGACTCACTTTGAGGAAACGCCTACCATTTTGTCAACCTTTTGTTTACTGAGGAATGCTCCTAACCTTGAAGAACTTGATATAGTGGTACAAACTAAACACACTGCCTTGTATCTTTATCCTACATATGTTGTTTTGGAGGTTCGCATGCTGCTCGTGTGATTTATATGTTTGGTTTATTTTTCAAGATCGAGGGTTTTTTGGACGAGGAAGAAGCAGATGGGGAGTTTCAGAATGCACAATGGACTGACGGCATGTGTCCCAACCTTCAAGTTGTGCGATTGAAGGGTGTTCTCTGTTCATCAAATGAAATGTGTTTTATACAGCTTCTTTTATCTAAAGCTACAGTTCTTCGCACTATGTCTATTAATCTTGGTTATGGAAGCTTAAAGTCTAGTGAGGATGCACTGCGCGAACTGATAACATATAGAAGAGCTTCACCCCATGCTCAAATCTTCTTCGATGGTAAAGAGCCTTAAGCTTCAGCTATTAAATGTGCGTACCATGTATTATCATTGGATAATCTGTGGAGTACCAGTAAGGCCCCGCTTGGCATTGGTGTATTTTTATACACCTGTATTTATTTTACATGTGTATAATACCGGCCACACTTGATTTTCAACTGGAAAGAAAAACGACCGATGGAGGTCTGTATATTTTACAGGGGTATGGCGCTGTGAAAGGCCAATCCAATCAGGGCCTAAATTCATATTTCAGTTAGCCCTCGTGGCACTTTACATTAGATGCTACTCCCTCTGATCCGAAATAAGTGCCGTGGTTTGAGTTCAAATTTTAACAAAAACAACGACACTTATTTTGGATTGGAGGGAGTACTACCCTTTTCTATACCTAAGAGGATGGTATTGATACTTAGGAGGGAGGGAGAGATTACAAGATCAGGGTAATGAGGATAGTAGTGTGAGGATTGTGGTTGAAAGTTGAAGGGATATGAACAAGGGAAAATACATGTTACTTGTAGTTATTTCTGGATAATCTGTCCAAGGTTTTCTTTGCAGATCATGCCCCTTTTTTTTTCTTTACAAGAGAACTGGAATTGTTAATGACATGAGACCACAGTGGACTAGATGTCTCTGTGCCTCTCTTTTATGCTGGGGTGATGTTTTTGTGCCTTGACATGCATTTTGAATACAAGACACATGGATAGACAGTGAAAGCATTGTTTTGAAGTCATGTGGATGTATTGCATATAAAAAATAAAGAAAACTTGGTGGTGATCCAACATCTTGTTGGCTAAAGTTCAGATTGAGTGTTAAAGCTTCATGCTTCATGCTTCACAAAATGTGTTACTCACAGTTGTTTGCTCATGCTGCTACATTGTTATTATTATTGTTTCTAATATAGTTAGTGGTCTTGCAGTGATGCTTTGTATTCGATAGCATATGCTTTACATCTTGTAATTATTTGGATAAGGCCACAAAGTGACCGTTTGCTCTCCTTTTGCAGGCAAATAGGGTGCATTTCTGGGCATGTGCAGACGACATTCATGTTGCTCGCCTGCTTAAGATGTTGTCATTTTCATCTCCATCATTCGGGTCACTTGAACAGAACAGAAATATCGGGTCACGTTCAGTTACCAGCATTCCGGATTTGCGGGGAGGTAGCTAATGTTCCTTGTAAATGTAGCTAATGTTTGTATGAAAGGGAAACAATTGTTCCCAGGGGCACAAATGAAATGACGAGCGGCAGGTGCACCAACCGTAGCTTCAGGGAATTGAACAATCCCCAGCATGAGCTGATCCATGGAGGTTGGCTCTCATGTCTCGTCGGCACCATAGCGACTTTGCGAGTGGCAATTAATTGATTGAGTACGTGTGCTAGAATAGCATAGTCAGTGTTGACCTACGCTCAGCTGAATCGTTGATTTGTAGATAAGTGTACACTCACAGATACGGATCAGGTTTTAAGCCGCCTATCCATCATTGATTTCTAGGAATTGTGCGTGTCATACGCGTAGATGGTGGTTGCCGGAGGGTTACAGCATCTCCAGCCCCCCAGGCGTCCATTTTATCGCTGGAGTGGAAAAATCGTCCAGCCGTGCCCTTATATTGTCGTTTTTCGCCGGTTTGTGTCGAAATTACAACCGGTGAACCCATGCGGAACTCAACGCACCGGGGGGAGCCTAGGGCCACTGGCTGAAGCGAAAAGGCGCGTGGAACCGTTTTGTCGGCGACAACGCCTGATTTTCCCGCCGTTTCCCCCCATATCCCTCCATTTTCCCCCTATCGACCCTCCCTACCGACCCCTTCTCCCTCGCAGCTCCCACATTCTCCACGGATCTGCCTGCCATTCCGCCCAAGAAGTATGTGCCCCCTCGCCTAGCCACCGATTCCACCCAGCCAAAGCAGAGGAGGACGAGGGCGCCGATGCCAAGGCCCCCGGGTTTGACGAACGCCCAGTGGAAGGCCGACGTTGATCGCCCGGCGGCGGTCACCACTGATTGGCGGAACAGGCTGACATGAAGAAGGCCAGGGACGCGGCGGCGGAGCAGGAGAGACGTCTCACCCGGGCATGGCGAATGAGCGCCAGCTCCTTCTGCCTCAACAGGCTGGCCAGTACCCACAAGGCGCATGGGGTAGCCAGCAGAGCGTCGCGTCGCCGGCCAACTTCTCGTTGCCAGGGTGGGAGTACACGCCCTCGCCGGACTACGTCGACGGTGACACGCTTGGCGGCTTCAACGCCAACATCACCTTCCCGCATGGCTCTGCGCTGCGCCCCCTCGGTCTTCAACCCCGACCAGCGCACGCCCTTCCCCGCGTTCACCGCTGGCCTCAACACCCAGTATGGCTACTTGCCACCGACGTACTCAAACTCGCCTGCGCCGACTCTGTGTCGTGGACCCCTACCCTTTGCGCCTGGCTCAGTGCCACAATTCAGCAGCACCGACGCCGACATGGACGAGATCATCACAAACAACTCAGTCGTCGCCGCTTCGTGCCTTGAGTTCCACACGCAAGACGAAACGCTAGACACCGCCATCGACATGTACGACGATGCCGAGGAGGAGGTGGAAGAGGAAGAACCGGCGGAGCCAGCGGCCAAAGCGAGAAAGAAGAAGCGGTCGTCCACCGCCATGCCATGCGAGCCTCGCGTCAAATGGACGCCAAAGGAAGACGAATGCCTTGCCGAAGCATGGAAGACTGTCAGCATCGACTCGATCACCGGCGCGTATCAGAACGCCGACATCTACTGGAGAAGGGTCAAGACAGCGTTCGACGAGCGCAAGTTGGTCGACCCCGATTTCGCTAGCATCCACGTGGATCGCAACGAGAAGGCCATGGCCAACCATTGGGCGACCATCCAGTAGGCTTGCAAGAAGTGACATGGGATTCAGGAGGAGGTCAATGTCAAACGTCAGGTATGTCCATCGCTCGCCGGCCTAGCTCTTCGACGTGTGCTTCGCCGACACTTGTTCTTCGTCTGTGCAGATGGTTTGAATGTTCGACATGTTTCGCGAGGACAACAACGACCAGGAGTTCAAGTTCCTTCATGTGTTCACCGGGATCGAGTCGTGCGAGAAATGGACAGAGTGCCGACTTGCTCTCACCAAGACTAAGAACAGTGTCTACAACCCCGACGCGGCTGCCTCAGCTGCAGCAGAAGGGCGTCCTGATGGCAACAAAAGAGCTAAGGCGGTGAGGGACGCGACACCCGTTGCCGAACTGCTGCAATCGTCGATCGAACAGTGCATCGCCGACGCGAAGAGCCACGCCGCCAAGAGGGAGGAGAAATCTGAGGCGAGGTGGTCGGCGTTGATGATGAAGCAGGACGTCAAGCTCGACCTTCTCAGGACCAACATCGTCGCGAAGAAGAGGAACACGGACCTGACGTTCCTGATGGGAGCAGACATGGCGACGATGGACCAGCATGTGAAGGTGTGGTACCCGGCGGAGCGCGATCTCATCTTGAACCAGATGCCGGGACCGACGGCGACCACTGCCACTATGCCCACACCCACGCCAACACCGAGCACTACAGCTGTGCCCACAACGCCGACGTCGGCCTCTCCCAGCCCTACGGTAGTGAAGCCTGCCGTTTGAGTTCCATGGCTATGGTTCCTACCCTTTTGATCGCGGGACTTTGGCTATGTTCGATCGTGACATGTGGCATGATGATCGCCGAACTTGTGTCTTTTTTGGTAGCGGGAAAAAGAATTTTGAAATTTTGTCGTTTGGGGGCCGAAACCTGGGGCCGTGGCTGGAAACTTGATTCCCCCCAGGCCGAAAAAACCGCCGGCGCAAACGCGCAAAGCCCTTTGCCGGGTGCCGGGGGGCCAAACGGCTGGAGATGCTCTTACATTATGGCCAGCCATACGACAAACTGCACAATTAGATTTTTTTTTGCTGAGAGCTATTCATATGTTCAAACACGATGAATTTGGCATGGAGTATTTGTTTCTGAATTGCTGTTCAACGGGAGCAGATGAGCCTGTGTTCAGATTTGAATATTCATTTTTTCCCTTGTTACTCTTGTGTGCACCTTACGATATGCATCCAACGACTCGTAGCCTTCTTCGTCCTCCAGCAGATCCACAGCCCCTGTGCCACTCCCATCCCCCCAAACCCCCACCGAACCCCTTGCTGGTCTTCTAGCAGTGAGCCGCGTCATCCCCCTCACTAGTGATGCCGGGGGTGTCCACGGTGTCCCATGTAGAGCTCGGTGGTTGTCTAATCCGAGCGGCACTCAAAATGAATAGGCCTCTCGCTTGCACCTACAAACCCTAGGCCTCATCTGGGTCAGTGACACCACGACCAGCCATGTCAATCCCAGTCTCCGGCGAGGTCCTGGCTTGGCATCGGCAGGGATGACACAACTCGTCACGTCCTCGCCTTGTTATCCACATAATTGACTAAGGCAACGGAAAATGTTAGGCGTCTGGTCAAATATCAAACCTGAAATATATTTCTTTAAAACCTTTTTAGGGATTTTTTTAAAAACTTAACATGAACATTTTGTATACAACATATGTTTGCAACTTCTTAAAGCTACCGCCCAAAAAGGAAAATGTTTAAATACAAATGTGTCTTCTGGAAGAGAAAGTCCATGCAGCTGTCTCCCATACGTTGATGACCAGTAGTTTCTAGTACCAATCATATTAGAGCATCTATACGTACAACGTGAATCATAAGACACCCAAGATATTATCATCTCTACCGCAGGCTGCGCGCAGGCGAAGTCGACCAAACAAGTGCACGCCCCACCCCTTGATGCGCTGCACGTCTCGCAAGTTCGCCGCCAGTTTCGTAGCGATTGGCGATACGCATGCGTATATATAAGCATCCCCGTACGCGCACTAATCTTAGCCCTCCCTGTATCTCCACAGCTTTTCCTTGTCCCGCAGGCCACATTCTTTGGAGTTAGCTGAGCACCGGATTTACTAATGGGGCGGAGGCTGCCGGCGTTGTGCCGCGGCCGGGCGGCGACGCGGGTCAGGAAGCGAGTGCAGCGCCTGAGCTACTGCTCCCCCTCCTCGTTGTCCTCCAAGCTGCCGCCTTCGGTGACCAGCAAGGTAAGGAGTGACAGTGGAGCAGGAAACGGACGCTGTTACGGCGGCGGCAATGGCGCGTCGATGGTTGACGTCGTGGGCGGCAAGAAGGACGGCGGCGGGCGGCGGGTGATGGTGGTCGCTGATGGGCGGGCGGAGGCGGTGGGCGCGCTCGAGTGGGCGCTGTCGCAGACCGTACGGAGCAATGACGCCGTCGTCCTTCTCGCCGTCGTCAAGCCGGCCCCGGCAGATGGTGAGTGACCGTACCGCGGTAACCAGTGATGTACATGTGCGAAAATCAATTACGTACATACTAGCACTATATTTTCTGTTGGGAGAGTTTGTTGAAATTGACGTAAAATAATTCTGACATGACTGATACAGCGGATGATTCATCCTGCGTGAAGATATCAGGGACAAGATGCTACGAAAACCTTAATGCCATGAGGAGCCTGTGTGAGTCGACCAGGCCAGAGGTACATACTCCATTCTTTACTTCAACAGTAGTAGTAGAAGGAAGAGAGTAGCAAACTGGAAGCTAGTACTAAAACTCTAAAAGGCAGCGACCCATTTAGCGCATTTCGCGCCGAATTTCGGCCGAACGCGTAAAGGTGCTCAATAATTGAGCTAAGCTACCAGTAGGCTGTAGGAATGAACTTATTTGCTTTTGGCACCTTCCATCCCTTTCCAAGACGAGAAAGCAACAATTCCGCAATAATATATTGGTAGTAGTGGATCAACATTGCGCCTTGCGCCCATGATTGATTGATCGGTCTATGATGACACAAGAATCATCAACGTTTATGCAGGTGAAGGTGGAGGTGTGCGTGACCGAGGCGGAGGAGCGCGCGCCGGCGGTGGTGGACGCCGCGAGGCGGCACGGCGCGTCGCTGCTCGTGCTCGGCCAGCGCCGGCGGGCGGCCACGACGCGGTGGATCCTGGGCCTGTGGCCGGCGGCGGAGCGTCGGTGCGGCAGGCGGTGGCAGAGGGGCCTGGTGGAGTACTGCATCGAGCACGCGCCGTGCGAGGCGCTGGGCGTGCGCCGGCGGAACTCCGGCGGGTACCTCGTCTCCAGCAGGCGCCACAGGGACTTCTGGCTCCTCGCTTAGTTCTTCAGTCCATCGGTTCAACCGTCGTCGCTGCTGCTGGTGCTGCTGCTAGCAGTTAAAGTAGGAGGGAATCGAGAGATTGAAGAATACATTTCTAAGGATATACGTGATGGATTGGAACCATGCATTGCTGCTAGCTGAAGTATCGTATCTCTGTACTGCCTTGGTGGGTTCTGCTCCCACTCTCCTTTGTGAACAAAATACCCATTAAAGCTAAATTTGTGGCATCTCCAAAACTTTACCTCAAAGCTTTTTCGTAAAGGGTCTGGGCATTTTTTTGCCAACCAACACGGTCTTCTAAACATTTATGGATCAGTTCACATGTCCGTTTCCCCCCACATCGGAAGCAAATTTGGGGAGACTTTACGAGAGTCCAGACATCATGGGGAAACCCGATTGGCCCACTGTCGGTTGGACCACATGTTCTCACAACCCATGTGCTTTGTCCTTGAGGTCTGCTTGGACCATCTCTGATGTCCGGATTTGATGTCTATTTGAGGGACATGGTTCGATGACCGGTGTCGATGTCAAAACCGGCAGATCTCGGGTAGGGGGACCCAAGCTGTGCGTCTAAGGATCAATGGTAACAGGAAGCCAGGGGACACAGTGTTTACCCAGGTTCGGGCCCTCTTAAGAGAGGTAAACCCTACTCCTGCTTGATTATATTCGACGAGCATGAAGATTACAAGAGATGATCTACCTCGAGATCGTAATGGCTAACCCTAGATGTCTAGTCTATGAGGTTTCTAATGACAGTGAAGAAGGTAGCCTCTACGGACTAACGCCTCCAGTTTATATACACACCAGAGGGGTCAAGGGTTTGTACAAGGTCGGTCTATCAAGGAAGGAAGCTTCCAGACTCTAATTCTTGCCGTCCACGTATTGAGAAGTCCCATCCGGACACGGTAGATAATCTTCAGCTTGATCTTGTACGGCCCATCCAGCCCGACCCATACTGTCAGGACCGGTTTTTCAATAAAATATTTATTGAAAAATCGACCATTTTATCAGACCAGTATAGAAAAATCCTCCTTACCGGTAGACAAATCCTTGATACAGAAATCCAGAAGTACTAAATGTTATACAGGGTTGAGCTGAGGCTGCTCAACAATTTATTACAGGCACGCCGATACTACACATAAAGGTGGATATGACACAAAGGGTATGGTGGCATAACTACTGACTCGTAACAAAAGTGGTGGTGGATATGTCACAGTGAAGTAGGTGACATGACTCCAAAATCTTACAGCTTATCAAGCGTCGGAGTGAGGCTCGATGATTTTATTAGGGTAGTGGAAGCATATATAATACAAGTGACCAACTCCAGGATCGCACGGGACTGACTGTGAATCCTCTAGGCGTCGGACTCCCTATCGTACTCTTCATCCATAAGATCGCCTTCGTCAACATCTGACCAAATCAACAAGCCAGGTGAGTACTTTGAATGTACTCGCAAGACAGTTTGGACATAAGATATAACAAATGCAAACACGATGCACATGAGCAGACTAGTAATGCGCACTCAAACAATAAATTTGCACTGCATGTTAAATAAAAAGGAAGTCAGGCGGTAGTCCTCCCGAAATCCCAATAAAATAATTGAAGACCGAGCGGGTGTCTGAAGCGACGCCTCGAAAGGTAAGAATAAATTAACATGCCGCAGTCGGGCGTCAGGGCGACACCACATAAAGGGCTTATATTGAAACATAAATGACAGTAGGTGCCACAGTCAGACGTCTAAGCGACATCTCGAGAAGGGCTTATAACGAAAGTAAATAACAAGGATCCCACATTCGGACGTCTGAGCGACATCACATAAAGGGCTTATATCAAAAGTAAATAACCAGAATGCCATAGTCGGACGTCTGAGCGACATCACATAAATGGCTTATATCAAAAGTAGATAACAAGAATGCCACAGTCGGACGTCTGAGCGGCATCACATAAAGGGCTTATATCAGAAGTAGATAATAAGAATGCCACAGTCGGACGTCTGAGCGACATCACATAAAGGGCTTATATCTCATCATTCGAATTCAAGTAGCTCATGAAGGTAACATCATTCCACAGAATACTCGGTACATGATAATAAGCTGGTTAGTCCATCCACAGGAATAACATTCAGCCAGGTTTTGTTGGGGAACGTTGCAGAAAATTAAAATTTTTCCTACGGTTTCACCAAGATCCATCTATGAGTTCATCTAAGCAACGAGTCAATGGAGAGAGTTTGCATCTACATACCACTTGTAGATCACGAGCGGAAGCTTGCCAAGGGGATGATGATGATGGAGTCGTACTCGAACGTGATTCGGATCACCGATGTCCAAGTGCTGAACGGACAGCACCTCCGCGTTCAACACATGTACGGGACGGGGACGTCTCCTCCTTCTTGATCCAGCAAGGGGGAAGGAGAGGTTGAGGAAGATTGCTCCAACGGCAGCACGACGGCGTGGTGTAGTTGGTGCAGCAGTACTCCGACAGGGCTTCGCCGAGCACGTACGGAGGAGGAGAGGTGTTGGGGAGGGGAGGGGCTGCGCCTTGGCTTGTCTTGTGTTGTAGCCCTCCCCTCACCCCTCTATATATAGGGGAAAGGGCAAGGGGGGCCGGCCCTCTAGGGAAAACCCTAGGGGGGGGGGCGGCCAAGGGGTGGGGGGCTTGCCCCCCAAGCAAGGGGGGTGCGCCCCCTTTAGGGTTCCCCCCCAACCCTAGGCGCATGGGCCCAAGGGGGGGGGAGGGCGCCAAGACCACTAGGGGCTGGCTGCTATCCCCACGCAGCCCTAGTGCCCCTCCCGGTGGACCCCCGGAACCCTTCCGGTGGTCCCGGTACAATACCGGTATGACCCCGAAACTTTCCGGTGCCCGTTTAACAACTTCCCATATATAAAACTTTACCTCCGGACCATTCCGGAACTCCTCGTGACGTCCGGGATCTCATCCGGGACTCCGAACAACATTCGGTAGTCACATACTAGTCTTCCTAAACAACCCTAGCGTCACCGAACCTTAAGTGTGTAGACCCTACGGGCTCGGGAGACATGCAGACATGACCGAGACCACTCTCGGGCAATAACCAACAGCGGGGTCTGGATACCCATGTTGGCTCCCACATGCTCCTCGATGATTTCATCGGTTGAACCACGATGTCGAGGATTCGATCAAACCCTGTATACAATTCCCTTTGTCAATCGGTATGTTACTTGCCCGAGACCCGATCGTCGGTATCCCAATACCTTGTTCAGTCTCGTTACCGGCAAGTCACTTTACTCGTACCGTAATGCATGATCCCGTGGCCAACACCTTGGTCACCTTGAGCTCATTATGATGATGCATTATCGAGTGGGCCCAGAGATACCTCTCCGTCATACGGAGTGACAAATCCCAGTCTCGATCCGTGTCAACCCAACAGACACTTTCGGAGATACCTGTAATGCACCTTTATAATCACCCAGTTACGTTGTGACGTTTGGTACACCCAAAGCACTCCTACGGTATCCGGGAGTTACACGATCTCATGGTCGAAGGAAGAGATACTTGACATTGGAAAAGCTCTAGCAAACGAACTAACCGACCTTTGTGCTATGCTTAGGATTGGGTCTTGTCCATCACATCATTCTCCTAATGATGTGATCCCGTTATCAACGACATCCAATGTCCATAGCCAGGAAACCACGACTATCTGTTGATCACAACGAGCTAGTCAACTAGAGGCTCACTAGGGACATATTGTGGTCTATGTATTCACACGTGTATTACGATTTCCGGATAATACAGTTATAGCATGAATAAAAGACTATTATCATGAACAAAGAAATATTATAATAATACTTTTATTATTGCCTCTAGGGCATATTTCCAATAGTCTCCCACTTGCACTAGAGTCAATAATCTAGTTACATTGTGATGAATCGAACACCCATAGAGTTCTGGTGTTGATCATGTTTCGCTCGTGAGAGAGGTTTAGTCAACGGATCTGCGACATTCAGATCCGTATGTACTTTGCAAATTTCTATGTCTCCATCTTGAACATTTTCACGGATGGAGTTGAAACGACGCTTGATATGCCTGGTCTTCTTGTGAAATCTGGGCTCCTTTGCAAGGGCAATAGCTCCAGTATTGGGTATGACTCCTAGGTCGGTGATGAACTCCTTCACCCAAATAGCTTCATGCGCTGCCTCCGAGGCTGCCATGTACTCCGCTTCACATGTAGATCCCGCCACGACGCTCTGCTTGCAGCTGCACCAGCTTACTGCTCCACCATTCAACATATACACGTATCCGGTTTGTGACTTAGAGTCATCCAGATCTGTGTCGAAGCTAGCGTCGATGTAACCCTTTACGACGAGCTCTTCGTCACCTCCATAAACGAGAAACATGTCCTTTGTCCTTTTCAGGTACTTCAGGATATTCTTGACCGTTGTCCAGTGTTCCTTGCCGGGATTACTCTGGTATCTTGCTACCAAACTCACGGCAAGGTTTACATCAGGTCTGGTTCACAACATGGCATACATAATAGATCCTATGGCCGAAGAATAGGGGATGAGACTCATCTCTTCTTTATCTTTTGCCGTGGTCGGTGACTGAGCCGAGCTCAATCTCACACCTTGTAACATAGGCAAGAACCCTTTCTTGGACTGATCCATTTTGAACCTTTTCAAAATCTTATCAAGGTATGTGCTTTGTGAAAGACCTATGAGGCGTCTCGATCTATCTCTATAGATCTTGATGCCTAATATATAAGCTGCTTCTCCAAGGTCCTTCATTGAAAAACACTTATTCAAGTAGGCCTTAATGCTGTCCAGAAATTCTACATTATTTCCCATCAAGAGTATGTCATCTACATATAATATGAGAAATGCTACAGAGCTCCCACTCACTTTCTTGTAAACGCAGGCTTCTCCATAAGTCTGCATAAACCCAAACGCTTTGATCATCTCATCAAAGCGAATATTCCAACTCCGAGATGCTTGCACCAGCCCATAAATGGATCGCTGGAGCTTGCATACTTTGTTAGCATTCTTAGGATCGACAAAACCTTCCGGCTGCATCATATACAGCTCTTCCTTAAGATGCCCGTTAAGGAATGCCGTTTTGACGTCCATCTGCCATATCTCATAATCATAGTATGCGGCAATTGCTAACATGATTCGGACGGACTTAAGCTTCGCTACGGGAGAGAATGTCTCGTCGTAGTCAATCCCTTGAACTTGTCGATAACCCTTAGCGACAAGTCGAGCTTTATAGATGGTGACATTACCATCCGCGTCTGTCTTCTTCTTAAAGATCCATTTGTTTTCTATCGCTCGCCGATCATCGGGCAAGTCAGTCAAAGTCCATACTTTGTTTTCATACATGGATTCTATCTCGGATTTCATGGCTTCTAGCCATTTGTTGGAATCTGGGCCCGCCATCGCTTCTTCATAGTTCGAAGGTTCACCGTTGTCTAACAACATGATTTCCAGGACAGGGTTGCCGTACCACTCTGGTGCGGAACGTGTCCTTGTGGACCTACGAAGTTCAGTAGCAACTTGATCCAAAGTACCTTGATCATCATCATTGGTTTCCTCTTCAATTGGTGTGGGCATCACAGGAACATTTTCCTGAGCTGCACCACTTTCCCGTTCGAGAGGTAGTACTTCATCGAGTTCTACTTTCCTCCCACTTACTTCTTTCGAGAGAAATTCTTTTTCCAGAAAGCATCCGTTCTTGGCAACAAAGATCTTGCCCTCGGATCTTAAGTAGAAGGTATACCCTACAGTTTCCTTAGGGTATCCTATGAAGACGCATTTTTCCGACTTGGGTTCGAGCTTTTCAGGTTGAAGTTTCTTGACATAAGCATCGCATCCCCAAACTTTTAGAAACGACAGCTTAGGTTTCTTCCCAAACCATAATTCATATGGTGTCGTCTCAACGGATTTAGACGGTGCCCTATTTAAAGTGAATGTAGCTGTCTCTAGAGCGTATCCCCAAAATGATAGCAGTAAATCGGTAAGAGACATCATAGACCGCACCATATCCAATAGAGTGCGATTACGACGTTCGGACACACCGTTTCGCTGAGGTGTTCTAGGCGGCGTGAGTTGTGAAACGATTCCACATTTCCTTAAGTGTGTGCCAAATTCGTGACTTAAATATTCTCCTCCACGATCTGATCGAAGGAACTTTATCTTTCGGTCACGTTGATTCTCCACCTCATTCTGAAATTCCTTGAACTTTTCAAAGGTCTCAGATTTGTGTTTCATTAAGTAGACATACCCATATCTACTTAAGTCATCAGTGAGAGTGAGAACATAACGATATCCTCCGCGAGCCTCAACACTCATTGGACCGCACACATCGGTATGTATGATTTCCAACAAGTTGGTTGCTCGCTCCATTGTTCCGGAGAACGGAGTCTTGGTCATTTTTCCCATGAGGCATGGTTCGCATGTGTCAAACGATTCATAATCAAGAGACTCCAAAAGTCCATCAGCATGGAGCTTCTTCATGCGCTTGACACCAATGTGACCAAGGCGGCAGTGCCACAAGTATGTGGGACTATCGTTATCAACTTTACATCTTTTGGCATCTACACTATGAACATGTGTAATATTACGCTCGAGATTCATTAAGAATAAACCATTGACCATCGGAGCATGACCATAAAACATATCTCTCATATAAATGGAACAACCATTATTCTCAGACTTAAATGAGTAGCCATCTCGTATTAAACGAGATCCAGATACAATGTTCATGCTCAAACTTGGCACTAAATAACAATTATTAAGGTTCAAAACTAATCCCGTAGGTAAATGTAGAGGCAGCGTGCCGACGGCGATCACATCGACTCTGGAACCATTCCCGACGCACATCGTCACCTCGTCCTTCGCCAGTCTCCATTTATTCCGCGGCTCCTGCTGTGAGTTACAAATATGAGCAACGGCACCGGTATCAAATACCCAGGAGTTACTACGAGTACTGGTAAGGTACACATCAATTACATGTATATCAAATATACCTTTGGTGTTGCCGGCCTTCTTATCCGCTAAGTATTTGGGGCAGTTCCGCTTCCAGTGACCCTTCCCCTTGCAATAAAAGCACTCAGTCTCAGGCTTGGGTCCATTCTTTGACTTCTTCCCGGCAACTGGCTTACCGGGCGCGACAACCTCCTTGCCGTCCTTCTTGAAGTTCTTCTTACCCTTGCCCTTCTTGAACTTAGTGGTCTTATTGACCATCACCACTTGATGTTCTTTCTTGATTTCAGCCTCTGCTGACTTCAGCATCGAGAACACTTTAGGAATGGTCTTTTCCATCCCCTGCATGTTGTAGTTCATCACAAAGCTCTTGTAGCTTGGTGGGAGCGACTGGAGGATTCTGTCAATGACCGCCTCATCTGGGAGGTTAATGTTCAGCTGGGTCATACGGTTGTGCAACCCAGACATCTTCAGGATGTGCTCACTGACAGAACTGTTTTCCTCCATCTTACAACTGTAGAACTTGTCGGAGACATCATATCTCTCGACCCGGGCATGAGCTTGAAAAACTAGTTTCAGCTCTTCGAACATCTCATATGCTCCGTGATGCTCAAAATGCTTTTGGAGCCCCGGTTCTAAGCTGTAAAGCATGCCGCACTGAATGAGGGAGTAATCATCAGCGCGAGTTTGCCAAGCATTCACCTAGCGGTCCTTCTAGGACATATTGTTTCCTGGCAGCTATGAGGATGATCCTCAGGTTCCGGACCCAGTCCGTATAGTTGCTGCCATCATCTTTCAGCTTGGTTTTCTCTAGGAACGCGTTGAAGTTCATGTTGACATGAGCGTTGGCCATTTGATCTACAAGACATATTTGCAAAGGTTTTAGACTAAGTTCATGATAATTAAGTTCTAATCAAATTATGAACTCCCACTCAGATTAGACATCCCTCTGGTCATCTAAGTGTTACACGATCCGAGTCGATTAGCCCGTGTCCGATCATCACGTGAGACGGACTAGTCATCGTCGGTGAACATTCTCATGTTGATCGTATCTTCCATACGACTCGTGTTCGACCTTTCGGTCTCCGTGTTCCGAGGCCATGTCTGCACATGCTAGGCTCGTCAAGTTAACCCTAAGTGTTTTCGCTGTGTAAAACTGTCTTACACCCGTTGTATGTGAACGTAAGAATCCATCACACCCGATCATCACGTGGTGCTTAGAAGCGACAAACTGTAGCAACGGTGCACAGTTAGGGGAGAACACTTCTTGAAATTTTGTAAGGGATCATCTTATTTACTACCGTCGTCCTAAGTAAACAAGATGCATAAACATAATAAACATCACATGCAATTATATAGTTGTGACATGATATGGCCAATATCATATAGCTCCATTGATCTCCATCTTCGGGGCTCCATGATCATCTTGTCACCGGCATTACACCATGATCTCCATCATCATGATCTCCATCATCATGATCTCCATCATCGTGTCTTCATGAAGTTGTCACGCCAACGACTACTTCTACTTCTATGACTAACGCGTTTAGCAATAAAGTAAAGTAAGTTACATGGCGTTCTTCAATGACACGCAGGTCATACAAAATAAAGACAACTCCTATGGCTCCTGCCAGTTGTCATACTCATCGACATGCAAGTCGTGAATCCAATTACAAGAACATGATCTCATACATCACAATTCATCATTCATCACAACTTCTGGCCATATCACATCACATGATCAATCGCTGCAAAAACAAGTTAGACATCCTCTAATTGTTGTTGCATCTTTTACGTGGCTGCAATTGGGTTCTAGCAAGAACGTTTTCTTACCTACGAATAACCACAACGTGATTTTGTCAACTTCTATTTACCCTTCATAAGGGCCCTTTTCATCGAATCCGCTCCAACTAAAGTGGGAGAGACAGACACCCGCCAGCCACCTTATGCAACTAGTGCATGTTAATCGGTGGAACCGGTCTCACGTAAGCGTACGTGTAAGGTTGGTCCGGGCTGCTTCATCCCACAATACCACCTAAGCAAGAAAAGACTAGTAGAGGCAAGTAAGTTGACAAGATCCACGCCCACAACTAAATTGTGTTCTACTCGTGCAAAGAGAACTACGCATAGACCTAGCTCATGATGCCACTGTTGGGGAACGTTGCAGAAAATTAAAATTTTTCCTACGGTTTCACCAAGATCCATCTATGAGTTCATCTAAGCAACGAGTCAAGGGAGAGAGTTTGCATCTACATACCACTTGTAGATCACGAGCGGAAGCTTGCCAAGGGGATGGTGATGATGGAGTCGTACTCGAACGTGATTCGGATCACCGATGTCCAAGTGCTGAACGGACAGCACCTCCGCGTTCAACACACGTACGGGACGGGGACGTCTCCTCCTTCTTGATCCAGCAAGGGGGAAGGAGAGGTTGAGGAAGATTGCTCCAACGGCAGCACGACGGCGTGGTGTAGTTGGTGCAGCAGTACTCCGACAGGGCTTCGCCGAGCACGTACGGAGGAGGAGAGGTGTTGGGGAGGGGAGGGGCTGCGCCTTGGCTTGTCTTGTGTTGCAGCCCTCCCCTCACCCCTCTATATATAGGGGAAAGGGCAAGGGGGGCCGGCCCTCTAGGGAAAACCCTAGGGGGGGGGGGCGGCGGCCAAGGGGTGGGGGGCTTGCCCCCCAAGCAAGGGGGGTGCGCCCCCTTTAGGGTTCCCCCCCCAACCCTAGGCGCATGGGCCCAAGGGGGGGGAGGGCGCCAAGACCACTAGGGGCTGGCTGCTATCCCCACGCAGCCCTAGTGGCCCCCCCGGGAGGGGTGGCCCCTCCCGGTGGACCCCCGGAACCCTTCCGGTGGTCCCGGTACAATACCGGTATGACCCCGAAACTTTCCGGTGCCTGTTTAACAACTTCCCATATATAAAACTTTACCTCCGGACCATTCCGGAACTCCTCGTGACGTCCGGGATCTCATCCGGGACTCCGAACAACATTCAGTAGTCACATACTAGTCTTCCTAAACAACCCTAGCATCACCGAACCTTAAGTGTGTAGACCCTACGGGCTCGGGAGACATGCAGACATGACCGAGACCACTCTCGAGCAATAACCAACAGCGGAGTCTGGATACCCATGTTGGCTCCCACATGCTCCTCGATGATTTCATCGGTTGAACCACGATGTCGAGGATTCGATCAAACCCTGTATACAATTCCCTTTGTCAATCGGTACGTTACTTGCCCGAGACTCGATCGTCGGTATCCCAATACCTTGTTCAGTCTCGTTACCGGCAAGTCACTTTACTCGTACCGTAATGCATGATCCCGTGGCCAACACCTTGGTCACCTTGAGCTCATTATGATGATGCATTACCGAGTGGGCCCAGAGATACCTCTCCGTCATACGGAGTGACAAATCCCAGTCTTGATCCGCATAAAACAATAGATACTTTCGGAGATACCTGTAGTGCACCTTTATAGTCACCCAGTTACGTTGTGACGTTTGATACACCCAAAGCACTCCTACGGTATCCAGGAGTTACACGCTCTCATGGTCAAAGGAAGAGATACTTGACATTGGCAAAGCTCTAGCAAACGAACTACACGATCTTTGTGCTATGCTTAGGATTCGGTCTTGTCCATCACATCATTCTCCTAATGATGTGACCCCGTTATCAACGACATCCAATGTCCATAGCCAGGAAACCATGACTATCTGTTGATCACAACGAGCTAGTCAACTAGAGGCTCACTAGGGACATATTGTGGTCTATGTATTCACACGTGTATTACGATTTCCGGATAATACAGTTATAGCATGAATAAAAGACTATTATCATGAACAAAGAAATATAATAATAACACTTTTATTATTGCCTCTAGGGCATATTTCCAAAAGGTTTACCACTCTCAATTTCATGCTTGTTCTCCGGAGACTGTCACTAAGACTGACACTGATACTGATACTGAGATTGACACTAATATGTTGATCAAAGTCCTTGACCATGGGCATGGTTACTCGAATGGTTTTGACTCTGCAGAGTTTGTACTCTTTAACCACAGCCAACGGATTTCAGTAGTCACAAAGGACTAGTTCCGTCTACGGTATTTTAGGAGAAACACATCTAACCAGTACACACCCATTCCACATTCCGCTGCCAGGAATCACCCTAGGCAACGTTCAAGAAAAACTCTAAGACGGAAGGCTACAACCTCGAATAGCATGGGATCAAATTTATATCGCGCGCTCTATTGGGTGCCCCCCTCTCGATCCCAACCAGAAACACCCATGCCCCCTGACCGGATGATGGGCTTTAATCCAGGGCCATGGAACCCTCATCACGGCCCCTCTATTTGGTGTGTACAAGGAAAGAGGTTTGCAACTGACTAAACCGCATTCTTTGCAGAAGATATGTGGCGGCACAAAAGGGGACGAACGGGAATAAGACTTTGTCCACGTTAATACTGGAGTTAAACGGTTGACATAAAACTGGCATGCTTCAACAATACCAGCTTGCAACCTATCATGCCACCACATGATCAGGTTATCTCACCATCATATGAACACATCAAATTTCGAAGCTTACTTGCAGCTTGCTTTGCATGAAATATAACATTCACAAATGCTTATATGAACATGTCATGAGAAAACCACTCAAGCAATCATGAAAAACACTCATCATATCAAAGGTTCAAACATGCTTGCCTGGTTCGGAGTAGTCGGAGTCTAGCTCGGCGAAGTTTGCGGCTCCATCACTTCCTTCGGTATCTACGTTATAAAAGAAACCAGATACTAACGTAAATACCGTGCACGCATAAAAATTGTTCCAAATATTTTTCAAATAAATATGATAAAAACTAGAAAGAAAAATAAAGATGACAGAAAAAGAATCAACTCAAAATCATCTTTTGTTTAAAAGTTATTAAGGTTTTAGTCCAGGGACTAATTTGTGATGAAACAAAAACTTTCCAGGGGCTAGTTTAGAAAAACAGAAAATGCTTCAGTTGAAATACACCTTCCAGAGGGGAAAACGTATCCAGGCCGAAGGTGCCAACGGAAAACGGTTTGAAGGGGGTCCCACCCGTCAGGTTTAAAAATCTCACCATCGACCGAAGCAAACGATGATCGCCGACGACGATCGACGGCGATCCAGAGGAGGGCAAGGGTATGGTTGCACTCACGGGACAATTCCGCGTCGGTGGGTGGTGGACTTGGTCGTCGGCGAGCACCACGCCGACAACGGCTTCCACTCCGGCGGACGGCGGTTCGGTCGAGGATGGATCCCTCCGAAGAGAGCTGCAAAGGCCAAATTGGAGTGTGGGTTAGGGGAGTGGGTGCAATAGGAGGCTACTGGCACAGTTTGGGGAGCGGGGGTGCACTCACTAGAGAGAATCTTGCCGGAGCCTGAAGCAGATCGAGGCGGCCGGAGTCGGGGAAGAAGGCCTCCTCGAGGTCCTCCTAGTGGCTGGGCGCGGTTCTGGTGAGGTGGAGGAGTGGTGCTGGGTCGAAGGCGAGCTTGGGGCCTCCATTTATAGCCGGCCCGAGGCGGTTGCCGAGGACAGGATTTCTCCGGTGAGTAATTACGGCGAGGTGGTGGTCGGGCTGACGGCTTAGGTGACTGGGAAGCTGCGGATTGGTCCACTGGCTCCATTCAACAGCTAAGCTTGATCAGTTTTGGCCTGCTCCCGTGGCTTCGACGGAACGGAGCTCACGGGCTCGTCGGCGGCAGAGAGCGCACTCTGCGCCTCTCAGGCCACGGCGACGGTTCTGCAGCGCGCACAGAGAAGAGGACGGCCACGCGGAGGCTCCTGGTGGCGTGGGCGGTGCTGGATGGTGCCGTACTGCAGGGATGGCCCCTGCTGGCCGCCATGGGCGGTTCTGCCACCGCGGGAGGCGCCGGGGTTGACGTGACATGTCGCCATCGACACTCGCGACCGGCCAAACAACCGGGCGGCGCACTGGATAAGAAGGGGGAGCAGTGAGCAAGGCGCCAACACGTGCACTGGCGAGATCGATGCTGAGGTTCTGAAGAAAACGACACTGCCACTGAAACTTAACACTGAATTCTGAAACTTGACAGGAACAATGTCGGCCACCTGTTCGATGAAATGATTTGAGCATGTGGAATTTTTTTCTTGAGATGAAGCTTGGTGAGGTGATCTCTTGATGCATCTCGAGACTGTCTGAATTATCTCAGAATTTTTGGAAAAGGAAAAGAATGAATTTCACCAAAAATGGCAAATCTGGTCCAAACTTGCAGCAAGCAAATTTTGAAAATTTTGAACCGTGGACCAGCAGATCTTGATGGATCTAGGTTGAGGGCACTAAGGACTAGCCAGAGGAATTTATTTTGAACCAAAACTCAAAGGAAATCTAGTAGTCCCTTTGTAAAACACTAATGTCCAAATAAATGGCAGAAGAAGATTTCGAGTTTAAAATAAATAGAATTAAAATCTAGGGGAGGTTGAACTTTGCTGGACTTGATGCTTGGCTTGACCCAAAGTGGGGAGGTGGGTTTTGGAAGAAAGTTTTCAACATAGGTCATGTCAAGAGAGTAATTTTTGAATGGGGAAGAATAAATCCAAAAGTTATAGGAATCCTTTTTAATAAAAAGGAAATGTGAAAACCTTCCAAAATTATTTGTGTTGAGCCAACACAAGATGAAAAATCTTAAATACCACAATCAAGGTTGGGAAGAACCCACAAAAAAATACTTGTCATAAAAGAATTCTTTTGAGAAGGAGAGTCTTTTAGATTTTTTTTAAATAACCTCCTTCCAATTAATTAAAGAATTTGATAAAAACCAAATCAAATTTTTTGGAGTGTTACAACACCTACCCCCTTAGGAAAAATCTCGTCCCCGAGATTTCAGCTGGTCCTCAAATAGGTGTGGGTACTCTGTCCGAAGAAAATCCTCTCTTTCCCATGTTGCTTCATCCTCAGTGTGATTGCTCCACTGAACCTTGAAAAACTTAATTGTTTTCTGACGGGTCCTCCTTTCGGACTCCTCCAATATTTTTATTGGATGTTCCGTGTAGGTGAGGTCTGGTTGTACGTCAATGCTCTCATGAGATACATGCATCTCTGGGTTGCTTACACATTTCCTCAACTGTTAGACGTGGAACACGTCGTGGACGTCTGACAGTTCTTCGGGTAGGTCTAGCTGGTAGGCCACTGTGCCTCTTCGTGCAATCACATAGAAGGGTCCAATAAACCATGGTGCTAGCTTCCCTTTAACTTTGAATCGTTCCAGGCCCCTCATAGGAGATACTCGTAGATATACATATTCATCGGGTTCAAAGCTGACTTCACGATGTTTTTGATCGTAATAACTCTTTTGTCGACTCTGGGCTGTCTTGAGTCGATCCCTGATTAGTCTAACTTTCTCCTTAGCTTCCTTGAGTATGCCGGGGCCGAAGATACGACTATCTCCTGTTTCTGACCAATTTAATGGGGTACGACATCTTCGCCCGTACAAGGCTTCAAAAGGTGCCATTTGTAGACTGGCTTGGTAACTGTTGTTGTACGCGAACTCGGCATACATCAAGCTTTCTTCCCAACTAGTTCCATAGTCGAGAACACATGCTCTTAGCATGTCCTCTAGAATTTGGTTCACACGTTCAGTTTGTCCTCCGGTCTGGGGGTGGTATGCTGTACTGAATACTAATTGAGTTCCCAGAGCTTGTTGTAAATGATCCCAAAATCTAGAGACGAATTGAGTGCCTCTGTCGGATATTATAGTCTTTGGAATTCCAAGCAGACAAACTATACGGGAGAGATAAAGTTTGGCCAGCTTCTGAGTGGTGTGAGTTGTCTTTACTGGGATGAAATGTGCCACCTTAGTTAATCTATCTGTGATGACCCATATGGCATCATTTCTGTGTCGTGACCGAGGTAGTCCGACAATAAAATCCATTCCAATTTCGTCCCATTTCCACTCAGGTATCCTGTTTGGCTGTAATAGTCCTGCTGGTTTTTGGTGCTCGGCTTTAATACGCTGACATGAATCACAATATGCAATGAATGTGGCTATATCCCTCTTCATACCGTGCCACCAAAATTTTTCCTGAATGTCCTTGTACATTTTGGTTCCTCCAGGGTGGATTGAATATGGAGCGGTGTGGCCTTCGGCTAGAATTTGCTGTTTGAGGTCCTCTATATTTGGTACGCAAAGTCTGTCTCTGTACCATAATATTCCCTTATCGTCTACGACAAATTCTGAAACCTTGCCCAGACTCACTTTTCTTTTTATGCCTTCGATGCTGGGTTGTCCATGCTAAGCCTTCTTAATCTGTTCCATTAGGTTGGGCTGTATTTCCAAATTTGACACATTGCCTTCAGTGACCATCACCAAGTTGAGTTTGGCGAACTCTTGCTGAAATTCATGTCTCAGGTTCTATAGACTGTCGTTGCCCAAGCTGGGGTTTCGACTAAGAGCATCTGCTACTACATTCGCCTTTCCTGGATGGTAGTGAATGCCAACATCATAATATTTCGCTAATTCCAACCAGCGCCGTTGTCGTAAATTGAGTTCTAGTTGTGTGAAAATATATTTGAGGCTTTTATGGTCCGTATATATTTCACAACGATTTCCAAGCAAAAAGTGCCTCCACTCTTTGAGTGCATGAATGACGGCTGCCAATTCCAAGTCATGAGTAGGATAATTTTCTTCATGCTTTCGTAGTTGCCTGGAAGCATATGCGACTACTTTGCCTTCTTGCATTAGTACGCATCCGAGGCCCTTCCGGGATGCGTCACAATATACTTCAAAACTTTTGTGTATGTCTGGTACAACCAATACTGGTGCTGTTGTTAATTTCCTTTTGAGTTTTGGAAAACTTTTCTCGCAAGCTTCAGTCCATACAAATTTCTTATCCTTCTTGAGTAACTGTGTCATTGGTTTTGCTATGGTGAAGAACCCCTCAATAAACCTTCGGTAATATCCAGCCATTCCCAGGAAACTTCGTACATCTGTTACGTTGACTGGTGGGTTCCAGCCAAGTACGGCCTTGACTTTTTCTGGGTCCACAACAACACCTTCTTGGGTCAATACGTGGCCTAGAAAACCAACCTGTCTTAACCAAAATTCACATTTGCTAAATTTGGCATATAATTGATGTTTCCTTAATTTTCCCAGTACAATTCTGAGATGTTCATCATGTTCTTCTGGTGTCTTAGAGTATACCAGAATATCATCAATGAACACCACAAAAAATTTGTCCATAAATTTCATAAACACTTTGTTCATGAGGTGGACAAAATATGCGGGGGCGTTTGTCAGTCCAAACGGCATTACTATAAATTCATATAATCCATATCTGGAGGTGAATGCTGTCTTAGGGATATCTTCTGTCCGTACCTTTAATTGATGATACCCTGACCTTAAATCAATTTTTGAGAAAACCTTGGCTTGTGCGAGCTGGTCAAATAAATCATTTATCCGTGGCATCGGATATTTGTTTTTGATGGTGACCATGTTGAGTGCTCAATAGTATATACATAATCTCAGTGTCCCATCCTTTTTCTTGGCAAATAATACTGGTGAACCCCAAGGTGAGGAGCTGGCCCATATAAATCCTTTGTCCAGTAATTCTTTTATTTGCTTCTTTAATTCTACCAACTCGGAGGGTGCCATTCTATAGGGTTTCTTGTAAATGGGGGTGGTTCCAGGTGCTAGTTCAATGATGAACTCTATTTCCCGGTCTGGTGGCATGCCTGGTAGTTCTTCGGGAAATACTTCAGGGAACTCACACACCACTGGAACTTTTCTTAACTCTGAAATGTCCACCTTGTTCAACCTTGGCTGCCGTGATATTGGTCTTTCTTGAGCTGCAATTTTTATCGTCTTCCCGTGATGATGAGTAAGAATTACAGTCCGATTGAGACAGTCGATAAATCCCTTGTTGGTGGTTAACCAATCCATTCCTAGGATAACATCCAGTCCCTTATTTTCCAATACAATGAGGTTTGCCTGAAACTTTAGTCCCTCAATCTCAATAACCACACCTTGGCAGTAACTCTGAGTGATTTGCTTAATCCCGGGGGACTTGATGGTCATGGATTTTTCCAAGGGAAGCATCGAAAAATCATTTTGCAAAGCAAATTTCTTTGAAATGAACAGTGAGAAGCTCCAGAATCAAACAAAACCGTGGCAGGTATTGTGTTGACAGGGAACGTACCGAGTATGATATCCGGGGCATTCTGTGCTTCCTCCTTGGTCACATGGTTCAAGTGACCCTTCTTGTGTTTGTTATTGGGGTTGAAGTTGTTACGCTTGGGTGTTGAATTATTTCCACTGTTGTTCGGCTTGGGGGCCGAGTTTCTTGGCTTTGGGCACTGTTTGGCATAGTGTCCTTCCTCTCCATAAGCGTAGCAAGTAACACCTGGGTGATATGTAAAATCCTTGTCTCTTGCATGAATTTTTTTGTTTGGGCGTGGAAAAATGGTTGTGGATTTGTTCGCTCTAATTTTCTGAAAACCAGTCTTGTTCCGGTTGTTGCGAGCATGAGTAGTCTTGTCCCTTTTGCGCTTGCGAAATCCTCCAAGCCGCGGTGCTCATTTTCCAATGTAATAGCTTTGTCCACAATTGTTTTGAAATCCGGAAAGGTGTGTACGACCAGCTGGCATTTAAGTGCTGGTGCCAGACCGTCCAGAAATTTTTCCATCTTTTTATTTTTAGTCATATGCTCTTCGTTGGCATAACGAGATAATTGAGTAAACTGACTATTGTACTCAGTCACTGTCATGCTTCTCTACTTGAGGTCATCAAACTCCCTTTTCTTGATCCTCATAATGCTTCTGGGAATGTGCGCCCCACGAAAACCTTCTTTAAATTCTTCCCAGGTGATGTTATTTTCATTGGGGTGCATGTGTAGGAAATTTTCCCACCATGATGCATCTGCTCCAGTGAGGTAGTGAGGTGCATAAAGTACCTTCTCACGGTCCGAACATTGTGCAATCATCGGCCTCAAGAGGTCTATCAGTGTGAGAGAACATTGGGGGACGTATCTTTTGTAGTTCAGACAATTTGGAATGCTGCTGATATGGTTCACGGTGATTTCCCATATTGATAACATGGTTCATCATTTCTTGATGCTGCTGCTGGCTTTGCTCATAAAGTCGGCATACTTGAGTAAACGCTGCTTCACTGCTTGGGTGACTTGACTGCCCCTGTGTGAAATTGTTACTTGTCTGGGTACCATAATTTTCTTCCGGCGGACTTGACATGGAACGAGTCCAGGGACGAGTCATTTTCCACTCTGGGGTATTTTTGCAGAAATCATGATAAAAACCGAGTGGCAATAATAAATAATATTGCAAAGGCGGATTATTTTTAGAACTCCAAGATTTTTCAAGAAAATACTTGATTGCGCATGGAGAAGGACCGCTTAGTACATATCTTACACGCAAGCCGTAATTATACAATACATCACTCAGGATGTGCGTACACATTCCTGACATGTTATTTAGGCTAGTGCACTTCTCCGAGTTCCTACATGATGCGCACACAAACTACTTCTCACCAAACCTATATACATATAAACATATCATACAAGCTGGTACATCGTACGGCTGCTAGGCGCACTCAGTCGGAGATGGTAAAAACTTCCCTCGGCCTACCGAGGGTAAGACCCAGTGATGCTGGAGACTCAACCTCCTCCTCACTAATAGGCTCCAGGCGCGAGGTACTGGGTTGAGGAGCTGGTGCAGGCGCGGCAGGTGGTGCAGCACTGACTGGAGTAGGAGCAATGACTTGGTCAAACTCCTCAGTTGTAGACAGGCGGCGAGCGGTGGCTAAGATGGCAGGTGTATAGGATGCTGAGGACGAGACGTAAGTCAGTGGTGGTGCTGTATGGAGGAGCTCCCTCCTGTTGGTGGAACAACCCTGAACTAAGTCCATACGAGCAGCCACAAAGTCGTCCACGAGGTTATCAAAGGCTGCCTCAAGAGCTTTGAGATACTCAACCAACATCTCAATAGCCTCATCTCTCTCCCCCTAGCGCAAGCGAACGCATAGTGACATGTGTATGGCACGTGGCATGGGAGGTAGCGGTAGCGACGAGCCTTCATCGAAGGAAGGGCTTCCCGGAGATGAGCTATCGCCTCACCGGTAGCCATCTGCATGGCATGCCTCTCCGTAGGCATGGCCCTTCCCACAAATCGGAAGCGGCGTGACTCAGAACGTCCTCCCTTGAATTGCACCACCGCCTGGTGCATGGGAACGCTGTCGCTGATCTTGTGCTGGTAGAGTGTGAACTCCGGATGAGCCGATGGCCCGATCGCGACCTTGGTGATGGAGATGAGAAGCTTGATAAAACCCTCAGGTACATTGGCAAACACCTGTGACTCACAGTCACTGCCAGCCATCTGCAAAGGTAGATAAATATTCCGAATAGTCAAATCATAAATTTATGATGACTAACAGAAAATTGCTACATCTGTAAAAAGTTAAAATAACACTTATTACGCTAATAACCGATTAGCAATCGCACCTAGTGGTTTCCTACAGTCCGCCTGGCTCTGATACCAAGGTTGTCAGGACCGGTTTTCCAATAAAATATTTATTGAAAAATCGACCATTTTATCAGACCAGTATAGAAAAATCCTCCTTACTGGTAGACAAATCCTTGATACAGAAATCCAGAAGTACTAAATGATATACAGGGTTGAGCTGAGGCTGCTCAACAATTTATTACAGGCATGCCGATATTACACATAAAGGCGGATATGACACAAAGGGTATGGTGGCATAACTACTGACTCGTAATAAAAGTGGTGGTGGATATGTCACAGTGAAGTGGGTGACATGACTCCAAAATCTTACAGCTCATCAAGCGTCGGAGTGAGGCTCGATGGTTTTATTAGGGTAGCGGAAGCGTATATAATACAAGTGACCAACTCCAGGATCACACGGGACTGACTGGGACTCCTCTAGGCGTCGGAATCGCTATCGTACTCTTCATCCATAAGATCGCCTTTGTCAACATCTGGCCAAATCAATAAGCCAGGTGAGTACTTTGAATGTACTCGCTAGACAGTTTGGACATAAGATATAACAAATGCAAACATGATGCACATGAGCAGACTAGTAATGTGCACTCAGATAATAAATTTGCACTGCATGTTAAAATAAAAGGAAGTCAGGCGGTAGTCCTCCTGAAATCCCAATAAAATAACTGAAGACCGATCGGGTGTCTGAAGCGATGCCTCGAAAGGTAAGAATAA
Organism: Triticum dicoccoides; assembly: GCF_002162155.2. Lineage (NCBI taxonomy): Eukaryota > Viridiplantae > Streptophyta > Magnoliopsida > Poales > Poaceae > Triticum > Triticum dicoccoides. The sequence continues at coordinate 395,038,850 of NC_041389.1, forward strand.
ATTAACATGCCGCAGTCGAGCGTCAGGGCGACACCACATAAAGGGCTTATATTGAAACGTAAATGACAGTACGTGCCACAGTCGGACGTCTAAGCGACATCTCGAGAAGGGCTTATAACGAAAGTAAATAACAAGGATGGCACAGTCGGACGTCTGAGCGACATCACATAAAGGGCTTATATCAAAAGTAAATAACCAGAATGCCACAGTCGGATGTCTGAGCGACATCACATAAAGGGCTTATATCAAAAGTAGATAACAAGAATGCCACAGTCGGACGTGTGAGCGACATCACATAAAGGGCTTATATCAAAAGTAGATAACAAGAATGCCACAGTCGGACGTCTGAGCGACATCACATAAAGGGATTATATCTCATCATTCGAATTGAAGTAGCTCATGAAGGTAACATCATTCCACGGAATAGTCGGTACACGATAATAAGCTGGTTAGTCCATCCGCAGGAATAACATTCAGCCGGGTTTACCACTCTCAATTTCATGCTTATTCTCCGGAGACTGTCACTGAGACTGACACTGAGACTGATACTGAGATTGACACTAATATGTTGATCAAAGTCCTTGACCATGAACATGGTTACTCGAATGGTTTTGAGTCTGCAGAGTTTGTACTCTTTAACCACAGCCAACGGATTTCAGTAGTCACAAAGGACTAGTTCCGTCTACGGTATTTTAGGAGAAACACATCTAACCAGTACACACCCATTCCACATTCCGCTGCCAGGAATCACCCTAGGCAACGTTCAAGAAAAACTCTAAGACGGGGAGGCTACAACCTCGAATAGCATGGGATCAAATTTATATCGCGCGCTCTAAGGGGTGCCCCCCTCTCGGTCCCAACCAGAAACACCCATGCCCCCTGACCGGATGACGGGCTTTAATCCAAGGCCATGGAACCCTCATCACGGCCCCTCTATGTGGTGTGTACAAGGTAAGAGGTTTGCAACTGACTAAACCGCATTCTTTGCAGAAGATATGTGGCGGCACAAAAGGGGACGAATGGGAATAAGACTTGGTCCACTTTAATACTGGAGTTAAACAGTTGACATAAAACTGGCATGCTTCAACAATACCAGCTTGCAACCTATCATGCCACCACATGATCAGGTTATCTCACCATCATATGAACACATCAAATTTCGAAGCTTACTTGCAGCTTGCTTTGCATGAAATATAACATTCACAAATGCTTATATGAACATGTCATGAGAAAACCACTCAAGCAATCATGAAAAACACTCATCATATCAAAGGTTCAAACATGCTTGCCTGGTTCGGAGTAGTCGGAGTCTAGCTCGGCGAAGTTTGCGGCTCCGTCACTTCCTTCGGTATCTACGTTATAAAAGAAACCAGATACTAACGTAAATACCGTGCACGCATAAAAATTGTTCCAAATATTTTTCAAATAAATATGATAAAAACTAGAAAGAAAAATAAAGATGACAGAAAAAGAGTCAACTCAAAATCATCTTTTGTTTAAAAGTTATTAAGGTTTTAGTCCAGGGACTAATTTGTGATGAAACAAAAACTTTCCAGGGGCTAGTTTAGAAAAATAGAAAACACTTCAGTTGAAATACGCCTTCCAGAGGGGAAAACGTATCCGAGCCGAAGGTGCCAACGGAAAACGGTTCAAAGGGGGTCCCACCCGTCAGGTTTAAAAATCTCACCGTTGACCGAAGTAAACATGATCGCCGGCGATGATCGACGACGATCCAGAGGAGGGCAAGGGTATGGTTGCACTCATGGGATAATTCCGCGTCGGTGAGTGGTGGACTTGGTCGTCAGCGAGCACCACGCCGACGGCGGCTTCCACTCCGGCGGACGGCGGTTCGGTCGAGGATGTATCCCTCCGAAGAGAGCTACAAATGCCAAACTAGAGCGCGGGTTAGGGGAGTGGGTGCAATAGGAGGCTACTGGCACAGTTTGGGGAGCGGGGGTACACTCACTAGAGAGAATCTTGCCGGAGCCCGAAGCGAATTGGGGCGGCCGGAGTCGGGGAAGAAGGCCTCCTCAAGGTCCTCCTAGCGGCTGGGCGCGGTTCTGGTGAGGTGGAGGAGTGGTGCTGGGTCGAAGGCGAGCTCTGGGCCTCCATTTATAGCCGGCCCGAGGCGGTTGCCAAGGACGGAATTTCTCCGATCAGTAATTACGGCGAGGTGGTGGTCGGGCTGATGGCTTAGGTGACTGGGCAGCTGCAGATTGGTCCACTGGCTCCATTCAACAGCTAAGCTTGACCGGTTTTGGCCTGCTACCGTGGCTTCGACGGAACGGAGCTCACGGGCTCGTTGGCGGCAGAGAGCATGCTCTGCGCCTCTCAGGCCTAGGTGACGGTTCTGCAGCGCGCACATAGAAGAGGACGGCCACACGGAGGCTCCTGGTGGCGTGGGCGATGCTGGACGGCGCCGTACTGCAGGGCTGGCCCCTGCTGGCCGCCACGGGCGGTTCTGCCACTACGGGAGGCGCCGGGGTTGACGTGACACGTCACCACCGATCCTCGCGACCGGCCAAACAACTGTGTGGCGCACTGGATAAGAAGGGGGAGCAGTGAGCAAGGCGCCAACGCGTGCACTGGCGAGATCGATGCCGAGGTTCTGAAGAAAACGACACTGCCACTGAAACTTAACACTGAATTCTGAAACTTGACAGGAATAATGCCGGCCACCTGTTCGATGAAATGATTTGAGCATGTGGAATTTTTTTGAGCTGAAGCTTAGTGAGGTGATCTCTTGATGCATCTGGAGACTGTCTGAATTATCTCAGAATTTTTGGAAAAGGAAAAGAATGAATTTCACCAAAAATGGCAAATCTGGTCCAAACTTGCAGGAAGCAAATTTTGAAAATTTTGAACTGTGGACCAGTAGATCTTGATGGATCTAGGTTGAGGGCACTAAGGACTAGCCAGAAGAATTTATTTGGAACCAAAACTCAAAGGAAATCTAGTAGTTCCTTTGTCAAACACTAAGGTCTAAATAAATGGCAGAAGAAGATTTTGAGTTTAAAATAAATAGAATTAAAATCTAGGGGAGGTTGAACTTTGGTGGACTTGATGCTTGGCTTGACCCAAAGTGGGGAGGTGGGTTTTGGAAGAAAGTTTTCAACATAGGTCATGGCAAGAGAGTAATTTTTGAATGGGGAAGAATAAATCCAAAAATTATAGGAATCCATTTTAATAAAAAGGAAATGTAAAAACCTTCCAAAATCATTTGTGTTGAGCCAACACAAGATGAAATATCTTCAAGACCACAATCAAGTTTGGGAAGAACCCACAAAAAAATACTTGTCATAAAAGAATTCTTTTGATAAGGAGAGTCTTTTAGATTTTTTTTAAATAACCTCCTTCCAATTAATTAAAGAATTTGATAAAAACCAAATCAACAATTTTGGAGTGTTACACGTACTCCTAGGCCAAAGACCTGAGGACCCCCGAATCCAAGACTCCCTCAGTAGCCCCTGAACTTGCATTCAATGACTATGTAGTGTGCGAACGCAAGTCTTCGGCTTTGCAAGGCGGGTTCTCCACCATATTCCGGATTGGTGATAGTCCGGTATCGGTTTCCGTGTCCAGTCTTTACGATTCCTCCCTGTCGTCGCCTCGATTTCCATGCGTCTGAGTGAATGCGAGCGGTCTGTTACCCTTGTATTTTAATATTTCTGACAGGCACAGGCCGCACCTATATAATGAGGTGAGATCTTCAAAATGCCATCTTGCACCACTCCAAGAGCAACAGAGCAAACCACGAAAAAAAATTAGACAATGGCTAGCGTCGCTGACCCCTCCTCGCGTCATCATGGCCCTCAAAGGGGATTGGCAAAGTTTCTATGTATCCCACCTCTAGATTAGTCGACTCCAGACACAAGGATATCTCCCTCCCTCGAATCTAGTCTCCGTACGGGCAGGGTTAACTTCTATGGATGTTGATGCATTGGCGGAGAATTTCCCCAATCCCAGCCAATGGGAGAGGGTGTGCTTCATCTCATTCCTCCTGAGGGGTATGGGACTCCCGATTATCCCCTTCCTTAGGGGCCTACTGGAACACTATGGGATCCAGCTGCACAACCTCACACCAGGTTCTATTTTACATATCTCTGGTTTCGTCGCCCTTTGCGAACTATTTTTGGGCTGCGAGGTTCACTTTGAACTATGAAAAAAGTTCTTCTGCCTCATCCCCTGCCATCAGGGTGGTGGGTCTATTTTTGAAGTGGGCGGTGTCGGTGTCAAAACCGGCAGATCTCGGGTAGGGGGTCCCAAACTGTGCGTCTAAGGATCGAAGGTAACAGGAGGCAGGGGACACGATGTTTACCGAGGTTCGGGCCCTCTTAATGGAGATAATACCCTACTTCCTACTTGATTGACTTTGATGAATATAGGGGTTACAAGAGTTGATCTACCTCGAGATCGTAATGGCTAAACCCTAGATGTCTAGCCTGTATGACTATGATTGCCTCTACGGACTAAACCCTCCGGTTTATATACCCCGCAGGGGCCTAGGGTTGTACATAGTCGGTTTACAGAGAAAGGAAGATACATTATCTGAACGCCAAACTTTCCATCCATGCAAAGGAGAGTCTCATCCGGACACGAGGGAGGGCCATCTATCTTGTATCTTCGCGGCCCATTAGTTCAGCCCATGTAACATAAGCTGGCTCTCCGAGGACCCCATAATCCAGGACTCCCTCAGTAGCCCCCTAAACCGGGCTTCAATGACGATATATCCAGCGCGCAGATTGTCTTTGGCATTTCAAGGCGGGTTCCTTCTCCGAATAATCCAAAGCACTCCTCCCCACATAGAGCTGTATCCAGTTCTGTTTAATAATTACAACCCTATGCTGTAATGGCAAAAATACTCAAAACAAAGTAAGTCACATCCACTGGCAACTTTTTCGGCAAGGCGTTTGTCGGCGTTCTAGGAACTGGGGGCCCTAGACTTGCCTGCCTGCGGCCTGCGGCGTGGCTCAAGTGGTGGCCCAGTGTAGCCCATCTTCACCGACTCAAGCTCAAGACCCTCGCGAGGGGCCAAGCCTCGCGGGGCAGACGCCAGAAGGCTTCCTTAGGAGCGGCCTCGCCAGGCAAAGCTCGCGAGGAGGCGAAGAGATCAAGGCAAGGGTACCTCGCGAGGTGCTCATGACGCAAGCCATGACGATCGAGGCCAGGCGGGCGCCGGGCGGGCGTCGGCCTGTCCAGTGTCCTTGTTTCCTCATTGGTGCAAAGGGGGAAAGCGCAGGCGCGGAGTACCAAGGCATCAAGTAAAGATTGCCATTTCAGTGCAACGAGACCAAGACCAGCAGAGCGGCAGGACGGAGGTCACCATGGAGCCCAAGACGACGTCATCGCCAGAGTCTTTGGCAGTCGAAGACCAACTTTAGTCAGGATAAGTTGTACTAGATGTTCCCCTTCAAAATGGCCGCTGTTGGTGCCCTTCCCGCTCAATATTTGGGAAGAGGACCAGGGCCTCTATATATAGGACTAGCCACCACAGTAGGAATGGGGGGGGCTCACCTTGAGCAGGCAACTAGGATCGAGTCCTTCCCAAGTAGCACACCACCGCAAGAACACCCCTCGCGAGGCTGTTCTTTCCTTGTACTCTTCATCATCAGCCCCTGAGGCAATCCACACACCACACACTGGAGTAGGGTATTACACCACAATGGTGGCCTGAACCAGTATAAACCTCGTGTCTCTTGTGTTGTTCATCAAGTAGTCTAGATTCTCAGCGAGGCATTGGGACGTGGGTTGGTAGAGGAAAGATCTTCGTGCGCACCCCAGAATTCGAACCTTAAGGGTTTGCCGGAACCCCACATCCAACATTTGGCGCGCCAGGTAGGGGTGCGCCGGAATCTTTTCTTCCGCCGTCTCGCGTTCCATCGTTCGTCACGTCCATGGCTGACGCTCCCCGAGCTCGTGTCGAGCGTCGGGCTGCCCTCGCCGCCCATGTCTCCCAGACGGCTCCCGTCGGTGGGACTCCCGGTCGTTCCCCATCGCCTGCCGCCCACGCCGCCACCAGCCTGGCAGGGAACAAGCAGCAGGCGTCATCGCTGCATCCCTCGGTGCGGCGGGAAGTCCACACCGCCACCCCGTTGCTGACTCCAGCTGGCTCATCGTCGCACGCCCGTCGTGCTCCTGCGGACGCGCACGCCGCATTGCTCCTGGTGCGTGAGCTCCTGCACTATCGTCCCGTCGATGACCTCTACGAAGAGTGGCTCGCTCGCATCACCGAACGTGTCAGCGCTGCAGGGGGCTCCCCTACACCGTCCCTCTCACTGCCTCGCCCTCCGTCCTACGCGGGTAACGCAGCTCCGGAGGCGCCTCTGCCGCCTCCTCCCCAAGAAGGCGCCCTGGCTCCACGGCGCGCTGCCCCTGGGTGAGACCCACCGTGTCCGGCACCCGTGCAGCAAGAAAGGAGCTACCAAGAGATCCCTCGCCCTCAAGAAGGCGCTCGCGTGCTCCCTGCACCGGTGCGCCACGATCGCATTCCTCCTCTAGCGCGCCAAGACCCCGCGGTGCTCCTGGCGGCAGCGCGTGGAGATCCCCAGGATCAAGCCCCGTGTCAGCAAAGGCCACCAGTGGCTACCGCAGGCTGCCGTGCCTTTACCGCCGAGCTGCACAGCGTGGCCTGGCCGGGCAAGTTCAAGACGGATCTGCCTCCTCGCTACGACGGCACCGCCGACCCCGCGGAGTTCCTCCAGCTCTACGAGCTGGGCATTGAAGCATCCAACGGAGACGAAAAAGTCATGGTGAATTGGTTCCCTATGGCGCTCAAGGACGGTGCCCGCACCTGGCTCCTGAACCTGCCTCCCAGCACGATCTCCTCTTGGGACGAGATGCGCATCCGTTTCATCGCCAACTTCCAGGGCACTCGCGACCGGCCCCCGGCCATGAGTGACCTGCGCCGCATCAAGCAGCAACCAGGAGAGACCCTGCAGAAGTACATCCAACGCTTCAACAACGCACGCCTCAAGATTCCCAAGGTGACTGAGGAGGCCATCATCTCAGCCTTCTCTGATGGAGTGCGCGAAGAAGGAGGAACTAGCGATCCACCAAGATCTGTGCACGTCTCCGGAGCTGTTCAACCTGGCGACCAAGTGCGCAAGAGCTGAGGAGGGACGCCTCTCCCTCCTCGAGCTCCCAGCCGCTAATCCTGAAGAGAAGAAGTCCAAGGCCAAGAATGTGAAGCGCAAGGGAGCAGTTGTGCTCGCGGTAGAGCCATACACAAAGCATGGTAGGGATCAACCGGAATCGTCCAAGGGCAGCCGGCACTACGTGTACCACGACCCGCACACCCACAACACCAACGAATTCCAAGAGCTCAGGACCATGCGAGAAGGATGTGTCGGCTGACGCCCCGAGCACAGCGATCGGGGCTATGGCCGAGGAGGAGGAAGAGGTGGAGGATGATGGGAAGATCGTGGCCCTCGCTAAGGGTGGCGTGACCGGCCTCGCGAGGACGGCTGGCAGGACCAGCCTTGCGAGGGGGCTTGGAGGGATCATCCTCGTGAGGATCGCCCGCAAGGCAATGCAGGCCTCCCTCCTCTGCCACCACCACAAAGGAGGAACGAAGACCAACATCAGGACGAGGGGGCTGGGGGCTTCCAAGAGCCGCGTGCTATTGCTTGCATCTTGGGAGGTGCACAGGCCCCAGCCTCTCAGCGTATCTTCAAGCAGTTTGCTCGCGAGGTGAATGCAGTCCTCCCAAAGCTCGAGGCCTCACGCCCTCTCAGGTGGTCCACGTGTGCCATCACGTTCAGCTTAGCGGATCAACTCAAGTGTGCGGCGACAGCTTGGGTCCTCCCAATGCTCTTCTCCCCAGTCATGAGCAATGTGCAGGTCACCAGGACCCTCATTGATGGTGGCGTAGGGCTCAATGTTCTATCTGTCGAGACATTCAACAATCTCCAAGTGCCATATGATTAGCTTCAGCCAACCAAGCCCTTCTCAGGAGTCACTGATGGTTCCACCACCCCAATAGGGCAGGTCCGCCTCCCTATCACCTTCGGACAGTGCAAGAACTACCACACTGAGCTCATCGACTTCGACGTCGCCCACATTCGCCTTCCCTACAATGCCATCCTTGGGTATCCGGCCCTGGCCAAGTTCATGGCAGTGACTCACCATGGCTACAATGTCCTCAAGATGCCAGGAAGCGGCGGAGTCATCACGGTCCCCCGTGAGGTGAAAGATGCAGTGTGCTCTCTTGAGCGTGCCTTCCAAGCCGCATCAATCGAAGACCCAGATCGCAAGAGCGGGAACCTTCCTGAGGCGGCTCCCAAGAAGAAGAAGACATCACCTAGCCCGAGACCTCAGGAGGCAAGCACCTCCGGTGGCACGGCGCCAGGATCCGCGCCCGTTCAAGGGGCGCCTCCCTCCATCACATAGGAAGTCGCACCCGGCACCCTCCTCGAGCAAGGCTCAGGGGCTCTCTCCTGGAGGGCCACTGACTTTGCCAAGATCACGAGGGAGGCGCTCGGGCACCACTTGGAGGCGTGCTTCACGACACGTTTCCCGCAGGAAGGCATAAGGCAAGAAGGACCCAACCTCAGGAGTTCATCACTAAAGTGTAACGCCCCGGATTCGATGCGCCAGATGTCCGCCAGTTATTCGCCGTTGTTGCCATGTCATTTGCTTGCGTGTTGCATTTTATCATGTCATCATGTGCATTGCATTGCATACGTGTTCGTCTCATGCATCCGAGCTTTTTCCCCGTTGTCCGTTTTGCAATCCGGCGCTCCTATGCCCTCCGGCGTTCCCCTTTTCTCTCCTGTTGTGAGTGGGTATTAAACTTTCTCGGAATGGCCCGAGGCTTGCCAAGTGGCCTTGGTATAGCACCGGTAGACCGCCTGTCAAGTTTCGTGCCATTTGGAGGTCGTTTGGTACTCCAACGGTTAACCGGGTAACCGTAAAGCCCCTTTCTCTTTGCAGCCCAACACCCCTTCCAAAGTGGCCCAAAACCCATCTAACTCCCCTCCATGCTCTCGGTCGTTCGATCACGATCGTGTGGGCGAAAACCGCTCCTCATTTGGACTCTCCTAGCTCCCAGAAACTATAAATATGCCCTCCCCGTCCAAATTCGCGGATGATTTTCCCCCGAAACCCTAGAAACCTCCCTCCGCGCCGCCGGACATGTCCACCGATGGCCAGACACGTCCAGCGCCGCCACCCGCGCCCACTCCGGAGCCGCCACGTGAACCAGCCACCGCCCCGCCGCCTGGCCTGCGGAGCCCACGGCCGGCCCGCCCGAGCCGCGCCGGGCCCGAGCGTCCGCGCCCCCGGCCCGCGCGCCTCCCGGTCGCGCCGCCCGAGCCTCCGCCGCCTGTCCTCGCCGCCGCCGCGCCGAGCCGCGCTTCGCCCGCCGGCGTCGCCGTCCTCTGGCGCCCCTCCGCCTTCGCCTCCTTCATCGACGCCTGCCGCCTCCGCCGCGGGACCGCAGGCGCCCCGCTCCCGGCGCCCTGCGCCCGGCTCCCGCCGCCCGCGCCTGCAGCTCCGGCCGGCGCCCGCGGCTGAAGCTCCGGCTGCCGGAGCATGCCATCCCGCCGGCCGCCCTCTGCCGCTAGTCCGCTGCCGGCCATCTCCGGTGCCGGATCCGGCCGGGGCCACCCCGGATCCGTCGTCCCCGGTCTCCTCCGGCCTCCCCTTCGCCCTCTCCGGTCGTCTTCCTCCTCTCCGGCCACGTCCTCGGACAACTCCGGCGAGGCCCCGGATCGGGATGAGATCCACCGGGAGTCCAACCAAACGCGCCCGCGCCCCCGTCCCGGATCCCGCCATCCTGCGTTGACTTTTCGCGGAGGTATAAATTCTGCTAAGTCCCAGATTTTTGTCATTTTCATGCCATGTTTGTCATGCCGTACCTCTGCATCCATAGCTCCATTTTGTGCGTGTAATATGTCAAATTGTTCGCCTCAACGAGTACATTATTTAATTCCATTGCATCATATTCATTTAAGGTCATCTTGATGCCTGAATCATCATTGTAAAAGTGCTTCATGATGTTTTCTGCTGTCTGTTATTAGAACGAGCTCTTTTGTCATTTTTGCCATGATTGATGTGTGCATCCTATGAGGTTGATGTCTTCATGTGTGTTGATCTATGCTATGTCTTCTTTACAGTGGTGTATGCCATGTATTTTTGTGATCAATGTGGTGACTAGCACAAGCATACAAACTAGGCATCGTGATATTGCTGTTTTAGTCCCTGTTTTGCTGTTATTTTGATGCCATGTAAACATATTGCTAAAGAGAGCTCCATGCATATTTTGAGATACTTCAGTAAGGGTGTTTTGAACATATGGTTATTGTCTATCCCTTAATGCGCTTGGTTGCAATTATGGAGTAGTCTAGCATGTCATTTGAGTGCTCTACGTTTGCTTCAAAATGTTTCCTGGCAGATTGTTTACGTGTTATTCAATTTAGCCAAGCTTGCTATAGTTGATCCTTGCATGCTATAGACTTGTTCTTGACTTGGTTTGTTTCACAAACATGTCTTCTTGATGATGCTATGCTTATATTGTCATTCAATGACTTGTGGTGAGTGAATCGAGCTTGCTAAGTAGGGTACATGATGTTGCTGCTTTGCTAGGCTGAATCTGTTATTTCGTGATGCTATATAAACATGTTGCTACTAATTATTCTGTGCATAATCTGGAGATGTTCTATAAACATGTTTTGATCTACATGTCATCCTCTATCCATTCATGCCCCTTGTAGAATTTATAGCTTGCAGTAGCTTGTTCATATCTTGCTCCAAAGTTGCTTCATAATGTTGCTGCCAGCCTGTTAACATTAAATTCAGTTGTTTCCATGTGTTTTGCTAGTGTTCCATGCACCCTATGAACTTGCTATTGCCATGCTTAGCTTCACAAACATGTCTTCTTACTGTTGGTTGCCTTGCCATGCCATGTTTTGCTCTGTAGTGAGTTGCACAAGCTCATCTAGATGCCTTCATAATTCTGTTTCTGCCATGTATGAATCTGTAATATAACTTGCTATGTTTACTTGGGTGCCATCATATTTTCTGATCCTTTTTGGCTTATGGTCAGTAAGAGACTTTTGATCTATGCATTTAGAAGATTCATGCCATGCCTTTGTTTGCCATGATAAGTTCCTGTAACATGTTGTTTGATAGCTCTAAACATTGCATCGTGATGTTATTTTCTGCAAAGTCTGAAATTGTTGTTACTTGCAATCTTACCATGTGTGTTTGAGCATGTTCTAGTGATTTTTAGAGATAGCTCAGTGTTCATGTTTTGTAATTCTTTACCTGTACATCATGTCCATGCCTTTTTTTATTATGTTATGATGCTGTAGCATGTTGTTTTGATGCTTGCAATATGCCTAGTTGTGGTTTTGGACAGCTTGTCCTTTAAACTTGTTTCATGTGTGTGTGTTGAACCGTTGCTCCGTTTTGAGTGTGCTCTATATGAAACTTGCTTAGAATTGTATGTAGCTTCATATTATTATGTTGCATCCTTGTTTTGAAGTGTTTGCTTGATGTTTGGGTGCATTTTGCATCAATGTCATGTTTAACTTGTTTTGCTCATATCTTCTAGGCCGTAGCTCCGAATTAAATGAACTTTATATGTAACTTGACTAGAATCTCGTGTAGATCATCTTGGTGCATCTTAACTTGCTGTTTAACAACTTGAACATAAGGTTTATTCAGATCTGGACCAATTTCGAAATATGCATATGAGGACTTACCGGAATTGTTATATGTTGTTCCCGGCCTCATTTAAACTTGCTTTGATGTGTTGCTCTTGTTTGCATCATCTCTTGCCATGAGTAGCTTCATGTAGCTTTGTCATGCATCATACTTGTTTGTGCATCATGCCTTGTTCATGTGTGGTGTGTTTACCATGTTGTGTGCTTCTTTTCGATACTTCCTGTTTCCGTTGCGATCGTGAGGATTCGTTCGTCTACGCTTGGTTCGGCTTCATCCGTTCGTCTTCTTAATGGACTCATTCTTCTTCCTTGCGGGATTTCAGGCAAGATGACCGCTACCCTGGATCTCACTACTATCATTGCTATGCTAGTTGCTTCGTTCTATCGCTATGATGCGCTACCTATTACCTGTTTTTCAAGCCATCCCATTTTGCCATGAACCTCCAACCTTTCACACCTTTCCTATGCAAACCGTTGTTTGGCTATGTTACAGCTTTGCTCAGCCCTCTTATAGCGTTGCTAGTTGCAGGTGAAGTTGAAGATTGCTCCATGGTGGACAGGATTTTGGTTGGGATATCACAATATCTCTTATATTATTAATGCATCTATATACTTGGTAAAGGGTGGAAGATTCGGCCTTTTGCCTGGTGTTTTGTTCCACTCTTGCCGCCCTAGTTTCCGTCATACCGGTGTTATGTTCCCGGATTTTGCGTTCCTTACGCGATCGGGTGATTTATGGGACCCCCTTGACAGTTCACTTTGAATAAAACTCCTCCAGCAAGGCCCAACATTGGTTTTACCATTTGCCTCACCTAGACCTTTTTCCCTTTGGAGTCGCGCATCCCGAGGGTCATCTTTATTTTACCCCCCCCGGGCCAGTGCTTGTCTAAGTGTTGGTCCAAACCGAGCGATGTCCGGCGCCCCCTGGGCAACCAGGGTCTATGCCAACCCGACGTCTGGCTCATCCGGTGTGCCCTGAGAACGAGAATGTGCAGCTCCTATCGGGATTTGTCGGCACAGTGGGAGGCTTTGCTGGTCTTGTTTTACCATTGTCGAAATGTCTTGTAAACCAGGATTCCGAGTATGATCGGGTCTTCCTGGGAGAAGGTCTATTCCTTCGTTGATCGCGAGAGCTTGTCATGGGCTAAGTTGGGACACCCCTGCAGGGTATAATCTTTCGAAAGCCGTGGCTGCGGTTATAGGCAGATGGGAATTTGTTAATGTCCGGTTGTAGATAACTTGACACCAGATCTGAATTAAAACGCATCAACCGTGTGTGTAGCCGTGATGGTCTCTTTTCGGCGGAGTCCGGGAAGTGAAAACGGTTTCTGGGTTATGTTTGACGTAAGTAGGGGTTCAGGATCACTTCTTGATCATTGCTAGCTTCACGACCGTTCCGCTTGTTCTCTTCTCGCTCTTATTTGCGTATGTTAGCCACCATATTATGCTTAGTCGCTGCTGCAGCCTCACCACTTTACCCCTTCCTTTCCCTTTAAGCTTTGCTAGTCTTGATACCCATGGTAATGGGATTGCTGAGTCCTCGTGCCTCACAGATTACTACAACAACAGTTGCAGGTACAGGTTGTGCGATGATCATGATGCGAGAGCGATGCTTGCTTGCGTTGAGTTCTTCTTCTGCTTCTTTCATCAGGGGATAGGTTCCAGGTCGGCAGCCTGGGCTAGCAGGGTGGATGTCGTTTGAGTTTCTGTTTGTGTTTCATCCGTAGTTGGATGATGCTCCTATGTATTGTGATGTTGTATTCATGTGGCATTGTATGCCTTATGTATGTATCCCCATCTATTATGTAATGTTGATGTAATGATATCCACCTTGCAAAAGCGTTTCAATATGCGGGTCTATCCTTGGTGGGACCTTCGAGTTCTTTTTGGATAGGGTCGCATATTGGGCGTGACAAGTTGGTATCAGAGCCTCGACCGACCCTAGGAGCCCCCTTGATTGATCGGTAGTTTGGCCGTCCTTGAGTCTAGAAGAAAACTATTTTCTAATTTTAGTTATATCGGAGAGTAGGAATTCTTTTTACTCCTCAGTCCCTTTGTCGCTCTGGTGAGGAATCTTGACGTAGGTGTTTTGAATTACTCCTCTTCCCCTTCAAATTTTTCTCTAGGATCACACAGTTGGTTTTCCGATCGTTGGTTCTCAGCTCTTTTGATCCGGTGCATTTCTCGTCAAGGTGATTCGACCCTCTCCGTTTTTGCAAGTTCAATCCTCAGTTGTTGTCTTTTCCCACCCTCCCTCCCCGTATTCTTCTGAACCGGAGTCCATAATCGAGTATCCATCCTACTCGTGTGAAGTCTTTGCTTTCTTTCCTCAATGATTTCAATCGGTGTTTTCTCTTCAAGATATCCGTCGATTCCCTGTCCCAGTTGCCTTGTTTTCCCGCCCTCCCACCCTTCTTCTTCCCGGAGTCTGACTCTCTCTCGACAATCTATGTCATTCATGTGGAACTCTTCAGTCTTCCCTCAATTATTTCAACCGGTGAATTCTCATCTCGGTGGACATTCTTCATCTCTTTTTCTTTCCGGTGGATTCAATTCAAGTTTTTCAGTAGTGATTATATTCTTTCCCTCAGCTCAAGTGTTCTCCTGCTCGTTCGCCTCTCGCTAGTTTATCATTCCGGAGTTCGGAAGACATCTCAGGAGATTCGTCTGTGTTCCAATTAATTCGAGGTTGTTACCTCATTCAAATATTTCAATTGTTCCGGTACAACATCTATTTGTTCAACATCCTTTTCAACGGTGTTTTTCTCTTTCAGTGGGCCCATAACCCACAGGCCTTTTCCCAGGATCTTACCTGACTCTTCTAATTCTCCCGGAGTTATTCTCAAATTCTTTTCAAGTGTGACATAAGAATGGATTCCATCAGTCACATGCCTTCTCCAAGATCTCGTTCAAATTCTTGTCATTGTTGGCTCAACCTCTTCGCTTTTCATTCTCTCGGAGTACCTCAATAATTTTGGTGGTGTTTCTCGTCGTCATTTGAAGATCGCAGAAGAGTTTTTCCTCTAAATCTTGTCCGTTCTCTCGAAGATTCGCGGTTCTAGCTTCATATTATCCTCTCGAATTATTCCATTTGTCAGGTATTCCTTTTCTCAACCATCCGGAGTATTTCAAGAGTTGATTTCTTTTTCGTTTCACTGGAGGCCATCATTCCAGCCATCGTTCTCTATTTATCCTGGTGCTTCGTTCAAGTGTTCGTTAATCAGCTCGTCATCTCTTCGTTCTTGTGCATCTAAATTCCCCTCGAGCATATTGGTTCTTCTAATTCTTCCCGACAATTCTTTCTCTTTTCTTCGTTCTTTTTCATTTCCAACAGTGGTTCATTCAAGATTCTTTTTTTTGATTATCATTTCAATCCATTCATTCTTTCAATCCTACCGGTGGTTCATGGAGACCTTCTCAAGGTTGTGACATGTCACTTCTCAATCCTTTTCAAGAGAATAAGTAGTATGTAAAATCCATTGCTTGTCATCAATTTAATTTGATGAAGGATAAGCATACAATAAATCTTATTCTTATTTCATCATCGTCTAGTAATTCCTTTCCTTCGGAGTTTGTTCTTGATGAATAAATTCTAATTCCAAGTGTTTTCATCTTTTCTTTTCCGGAGTTCATTTTCCTCGGCATTTTCGTCGGAACCTCCATCTAAATCATCGCAAGGCTCATCTTATTCTATCTCATCATCCTTTCGTACAGGAGTTCTTCATGATTTAATTCTTTCTTCAAGAGTTCATCAAGATTCTTGTCGGTGGAGTTCAAGTATCTTTTCTTCTCGCGTCTCGAAGTGCAATTAATTCTCCGTATTCTTTTGAAGTGGAGTTTTTCATTCTTTTGTTCTTCTCAGCTATGCAATCATTTCCGTTTGCGGTCGGTTATCACCTCATAATTTTGAGATGTTTTCCATAAGTCCACAACAAGCTTTTTCGTTCATTGCTGATTTTCTCAACAACTCCATTCAATCCTTCTTCTAAGTTCTTTTCAATTCTTTCAACTCTTCCGGAGGCATTGCATTGTTCATCTCGTCAAGTGTCATTCCATCAGTATTATTCGTTTCTTATCTCGTTCTAACTGGAGTCGTTTCATAGTGTATCTAATTCCGTGAGCTTTCGATTCCCGTCGATCTTGTCGTTCCTCTCTTCTTCTCGAGTGCTCTCGATTCCTTGTATCTTCTCTTGAGTTCTTGCTTCACCTCATCCTTTTTCCCTTCCGTCTCGGTCCTAAGATCTCGGGACGAGATCTCTTGTTAGTGGAGGAGTGTTGTAACGCCCCGGATTCGATGCGCCAAATGTCCGCCAGTTATTCGCCGTTGTTGCCATGTCATTTGCTTGCGTGTTGCATTTTATCATGTCATCATGTGCATTGCATTGCATACGTGTTCGTCTCATGCATCCGAGCTTTTTCCCCGTTGTCGGTTTTGCAATCCGGCGCTCCTATGCCCTCCGGCGTTCCCCTTTTCTCTCCTGTTGTGAGTGGGTATTAAACTTTCTCGGAATGGCCCGAGGCTTGCCAAGTGGCCTTGGTATAGCACCGGTAGACCGCCTGTCAAGTTTCGTGCCATTCGGAGGTCGTTTGGTACTCCAACGGTTAACCGGGTAACCGTAAAGCCCCTTTCTCTTTGCAGCCCAACACCCCTTCCAAAGTGGCCCAAAACCCATCTAGCTCCCCTCCATGCTCTCGGTAGTTCGATCACGATCGTGTGGGCGAAAACCGCTCCTCATTTAGACTCTCCTAGCTCCCAGAAACTATAAATATGCCCTCCCCGTCCAAATTCGCGGATGATTTTCCCCCAAAACCCTAGAAACCTCCCTCCGCGCCGCCGGACATGTCCGCCGACGGCCGGACACGTCTAGCGCCGCCGCCCGCGCCAACTCCGGAGCCGCCACGTGGCCCAGCCACCGTGCCCCACCGCCTGGCCCGCGGAGCCCACGGCCGGCCCGCCCGAGCCG
>NC_041389.1:395055967-395136741 GCF_002162155.2 Triticum dicoccoides
ACGCCCGCCGCCTCCGCCGCGGGACCGCAAGCGCCCCGCGCCCTGCGCCCTGCGCCCGGCTCCCGCCGCTCGCGCTTGCAGCTCCAGCCGGCGCCCGCGCCTGAAGCTCCGGCCGCCGGAGCGTGCCATCCTGCCGGCCTCCCTCCGCCGCTAGTCCGCTGCCGGCCATCTTCGGTGCCGGATCCGGTCGGGGCCACCCCGGATCCGTCGTCCCCGGTCTCCTCCGGCCTCCCCTTCGCCCTCTCCGGTCGTCTTCCTCCTCTCCGGCCACGTCCCCGGCCAACTCCAGCGAGGCCCCGGATCGGGATGAGATCCATCGGGAGTCCAACCAAATGCGCCCGCGCCCCGTCCCGGATCCCGCCATCCTGCGTTGACTTTTCGCGGAGGTATAAATTCTGCTAAGTCCCAGATTTGTGTCATTTTCATGCCATGTTCGTCATGCCGTATCTCTGCATCCATAGCTCCATTTTGTGCGTGTAGTATGTCAAATTGTTCGTCTCAACGAGTACATCATTTCATTCGAGTGCATAATATTAATTTGAAGTCATCTTGATGCCTGAATCATCATTGTAAGAGTACTTCATGATGTTTTCTGCTGTCTGTTATCAGAACGAGCTCTTTTGTCATTTTTGCCATGATTGATGTGTGCATCCTATGAGGTTGATGTCTTCATGTGTTTTGATCTATGCTATGTCTTGTTTACAGTGGTCTAGGCCATGTATTTTTGTAATCAATGTGGTGACTAGCAGAAGCATGCAAACTAGGCATCGTGATATTGCTGTTTTAGTCCCTGTTCTGCTGTTATTTTGATTCCATGTAAACATGTTGCTACAGAGAGATCCATGCATATTTTGAGATACTTCAGTAAGGGTGTTTTGAATATATGGTTATTGTCTATCCATTAATGCACTTGGTTGCAATTATGGAGTAGTCTAGCATGTCATTTGAGTGCTCTACTTTTGCTTTAAAATGTTTCCTGGCAGATTGTTTACGTGTTATTCAATTTAGCCAAGCTTGCTATAGTTGATCCTTGCATGCTATAGACTTGTTCTTGACTTGGTTTGTTTCACAAACATGTCTTCTTGATGATGCTATGCTTATCTTGTCATGTGAGTGAATCGAGCTTGTGGTGAGTGAATCGAGCTTGTTAAGTAGGATACATGATGTTGCTGTTTTGCTAGGCTGAATCTGTTATTTCGTGATGCTATATAAACATGTTGCTACTAATCATTCTATGCATAATCTGGAGATGTTCTATAAACATGTTTTGATCTACATGTCATCCTCTATCCATTCATGCCCCTTGTAGAATTTATAGCTTGCAGTAGCTTGTTCATATCTTGCTCCAAAGTTGCTTCATAATATTGCTGCCAGCCTGTTAACATTAAATTCAGTTGTTTTCATGTGTTTTGCTAGTGTTCCATGCACCCTATGAACTTGCTATTGCCATGCTTAGCTTCACAAACATGTCTTCTTACTGTTGGTTGCCTTGCCATGCCATGTTTTGCTCTGTAGTGAGTTGCACAAGCTCATCTAGATGCCTTCATAATTCTGTTTCTGCCATGTATGAATCTGTAATATAACTTGCTATGTTTACTTGGGTGCCATCATATTTTCTGATCCTTTTTGGCTTATGGTCAGTAAGGGACTTTTGATCTATGCATTTAGAAGATTCATGCCATGCCTTTGTTTGCCATGATAAGTTCCTGTAACATGTTGTTTGATAGCTCTAAACATTGCATCGTGATGTTATTTTTTGCAAAGTCTAAAATTGTTGTTACTTGCAATCTTACCATGTGTGTTTGAGCATGTTCTAGTGATTTCTAGAGATAGCTCAGTGTTCATGTTTTATAGTGCTTTACCTGTACATCATGTCCATGCCTTTTGTTATTATGTTGAGATGCTGTAGCATGTTGTTTTGATGCTTGCAATATGCCTAGTTGCTGTTTTGGACAGCTTGTCCTTTAAACTTGTTTCATGTGTGTGTGTTGAACCGTTGCTCCGTTTTGAGTGTGCTCTATATGAAACTTGCTTAGAATTGTACGTAGCTTCATATTATCATGTTGCATCCTTGTTTTGAAGTGGTTGCTTGATGTTTGGGTGCATTTTGCATCAATGCCATGTTTAACTTGTTTTGCTCATATCTTCTAGGCCGTAGCGCCGAATTAAATGAACTTTATATGTAACTTGACTAGAATCTCCTGTAGATCATTTTGGTGCATCTTAACTTGCTGTTTAACAACTTGAACATAAGGTTTATTGAGATCAGGACCAATTTCGAAATATGCATATGAGGACTTACCGGAATTGTTATATGTTGTTCCCGGCCTCATTTAAACTTGCTTTGATGTGTTGCTCTTGTTTGCATCATCTCTTGCCATGAGTAGCTTCATGTAGCTTTGTCATGCATCATACTTGTTTCTGCATCATGCCTTGTTCAGGTGTGGTGTGTTTACCATGTTGTGTGCTTCTTTTCGATAGTTCCTGTTTCCGTTGCGATCGTGAGGATTCATTCGTCTACGCTTGGTTTGACTTCATCCGTTCGTCTTCTTTATGGACTCATTCTTCTTCCTTGCGGGATTTCAGGCAAGATGACCGTACCCTGGATCTCAGTACTATCATTGCTATGCTAGTTGCTTCGTTCTATCGCTATGATGCGCTACCTATTACCTGTTTTTCAAGCCATCCCATTTTGCCATGAACCTCTAACCTTTCACACCTTTGCTATGCAAACCGTTGTTTGGCTATGTTACCGCTTTGCTCATCCCTCTTATAGCGTTGCTAGTTGCAGGTGAAGTTGAAGATTGCTCCATGGTGGACAAGATTTTGGTTGGGATATCACAATATCTCTTATATTATTAATGCATCTATATACTTGGTAAAGGGTGGAAGACTCGGCCTTTTGCCTGGTGTTTTGTTCCACTCTTGCCGCCCTAGTTTCCGTCATACCGGTGTTATGTTCCCGGATTTTGCGTTCCTTACGCGGTCGGGTGATTTATGGGACCCCCTTGATAGTTCGCTTTGAATAAAACTCCTCCAGCAAGGCCCAACATTGGTTTTACCATTTGCCTCACCTAGCCCTTTTTCCCTTGGGAGTCGTGCATCCCGAGGGTCATCTTTATTTTACCCCCCCGGGCTAGTGCTTGTCTAAGTGTTGGTCCAAACCGAGCGATGTCCGGCGCCCCCTGGGCAACCAGGGTCTATGCCAACCCGACGTCTGGCTCATCCGGTGTGCCCTGAGAACGAGATATGTGCAGCTCCTATCGGGATTTGTCGGTACAACGGGAGGCTTTGCTGGTCTTGTTTTACCATTGTCGAAATGTCTTGTAAACCGGGATTCCGAGTCTGATCGGGTCTTCCTGGGAGAAGGTCTATTCCTTCGTTGATCGCGAGAGCTTGTCATGGGCTAAGTTGGGACACCCCTGCAGGGTATAATCTTTTGAAAGCCGTGCCTGCGGTTATAGGCAGATGGGAATTTGTTAATGTCTGGTTGTAGATAACTTGACACCAGATCCGAATTAAAACGCATCAACCGCGTGTGTAGCCGTGATGGTCTCTTTTCGGTGGAGTCCGGGAAGTGAACACGGTTTCTGGGTTATGTTTGACGTAAGTAGGAGTTCAGGATCACTTCTTGATCATTGCTAGCTTCGCGACCGTTCCGCTTGTTCTCTTCCCGCTCTTATTTGCATATGTTAGCCACCATATTATGCTTAGTCGCTGCTGCAGCCTCACCACTTTACCCCTTCCTTTCCCTTTAAGCTTTTCTAGTCTTGATACCCATGGTAATGGGATTGCTGAGTCCTCATGGCTCAAAGATTACTACAACAACAGTTGCAGGTACATGTTGTGCGATGATCATGACGCGAGAGCGATGCTTGCTTGCGTTGAGTTCTTCTTCTGCTTCTTCGATCAGGGGATAGGTTCCAGATCGGCAGCCTGGGCTAGCAGGGTGGATGTCATTTGAGTTTCTGTTTGTGTTTCATCCGTAGTTGGATGATGCTCTTATGTATTGTGATGTTGTATTCATGTGGCATTGTATGCCTTATGTATGTATCCCCATCTATTATGTAATGTTGATGTAATGATATCCACCTTGCAAAAGCGTTTCAATATGCGGGTCTATCCTTGGTGGGACCTTCGAGTTCCTTTTGGATAGGGTCGCATATTGGGCGTGACATGAAGTCACTCAGGAGCTACAGGAATCAAGAGTCATGCGTGGCAGCTGCCGCCTACCCGCTGTAGCTCCCCATCCAGGCGAGGATGGTGGGCTGCATGTCTGCATCGACGTACCAGGGCTCAACCAAGCCGCGTCTCAGGAGCACCTATGGCTTTCACGTGTGGGACGTTGTTAGGGCCCACCTCACAACTACGTTTGCATGTATCTCGGCTTGCCAAACGCGGCCGCTGCTCATCAACACCTGGTGCGGAGCATTCTGGAAGCTCAGGAGGCCAGGCACTGCGCGGTCCTAGCAGAGATGGAGATGGTCCTCGAGGAGCCGCCCGGACCCCCGAAGCCTCCCGAGGCTCAGGGCCCTGGGGGCTCGTGAGGAGTGGCTTCTTCATCACGCGTCGTCTGCTACTCCAACATCCCTTCGTCTGCGATGGTATCAGGTGACATCTTTCAAGTTCCATTTCAGCTGGGAGCGCCCCCAGGGCTACATCATTCCCAGGTCGCGTGGGTCCGTCCCTGCGGCATGTATCTCTTTTGCTCATGTCTTTAGTTTACCTTGCTGGGGGCGCCCCTCGGGCTGCATCATCCCCAAGCCGCTCGGTCCTAGCCCAATGGCGTGTATCTTTCTCGCATCTGTCTAAGTTGGTTTGCTCTTTCATGCTCAACCTGCCCGTCGTAATCGCCTGCTCGATTGACACCAACCCTTGGAGCTGCTCGCTCTGGCACGCCGCTTGTGCATGGGCCCGTCCCTGCAACGTCGACAAACCTGAGTGGCTGAGCTCTGGCCGCGGCAGCCCCGCAAGGCGTCACCTCACCAGGCCCTCAGTGCCCTCATCACTCCCTCGGAGCAACCAGTGGCTGGCCGACAATCGTAATGTCAATCCTTGTTTTCCTTGTGATGGTTTTACATGGCCTCTCTAAGGAATAGCGTCGGGCGAGGCCTTCGCATGCTCTCTCTCTCTCTCTCTCTCTCTCTCTCTCTCTCACTTGCGCGAACCGCTTGTGCGTTAAAAGGGGGGCGCCTAAGCATCACGACTCATGGGCTCTTACTGGCTCTCCAGCCCTCATCCCCTTGGCTTGTCCACGGCATCGCGACCTGGCATACCAGCGGCGGCTGAGCTCGCTCGAGGGCCGGGACCTGAGGACGTAGAGCACGAAGGAGAGTGCAGGAGAGAGGGAAGAAGCTCGCGAGGATCTCACCGGGCAACTTCCCAGCTGCTAACGCGCGGGTCCGGCGCCGCGCCGAGTGATGGCTCCAAGCTCCCGAGATAAGTCACTCCCTGGAACAGCTAGCTAGCGCAACACCCGATCTTCACTTAATGCGGCTCTGTGACGGCGATGTTGCCGTCCTTTCTCGCCTAGCGACAACTGCTTGGGTGCTAAAGGGGACCTCCTGAGCATCGCGCCTCGGGGGCTCTTATAGGACCTTGGGCCGCTCACCTCCTGGCCTTGACCACGACATCGCGACCTGGCATACCAGCGACGGCTGAAGCCTTCCTGGGGCCCCTGGGCCTGTCAGCGCAGAGCACCAAGCCCTCGTGAGGTTAGAAAGGAGGAACCAAGCTGAGACAGGACAAGCATCTCGCACAGCTTCACGATAAGGATCATATTAACGAAAGAGACTACAAACGCTTTACATGCCCCCACGGGGTATTTCCTTGATTCCTCGCAGGGAACAAAAGATGCAAATCCTAAGGAACCCTAACTACAGGTGCCTCAGCGGCAGACGCCATCATCAACAGTGGGCCACGTGAGGCCGGCGCCAACCCCAACCAGATCAGTCGCGCCAGCCGTCAGGCGTACCAACCCTGCTCCGGGTGCGAAGCGAGCTCGAGGGCTCGTAGCTGTCGTCGCTCGTCTCTGGAGTCGCGAGAAGCTCGGGGGAGTCGCTGGACCCACCGGCATCTCCGCTGCTGCCGGAAGAGTTCCTGGAGAAGCGAGCGGTAGGCTTGGCCCTTGCCGCTCCAGAGCTTTGGCCGCTGCCCCTGGGGCAGCACTCCAGCCGGCGTCCTTCCGTGTCAAAGACCTTGAAGAACATCAAGGAGGCGCCATCGTATTCCAGATGAATAACGAGGGCGCCCTCCGTTCGGCAGACCCGTGCGATCTCGCCCCAGCCTCAGGTCATGAAGACCTTGCCCGGAGCGACAACCTCGACCTCCGCTCCGATCGCGGGGGTGCTGCAGTCGGTGTGCTGCAACCAGAGCTCGAGAGCCCCCCTCAGCGGCATCTCGAAGGCGAAGGAAGCAAGAAGGTAGATCCAAGAGCTCGGAGGCATGGCAGCGTGAACCACGAGCTCGCGAAGGGAGTCTGCGGCATGGACTCCAGGGGCGATGAAGCACGCCGCCGTGGTTCGTCGGTGTCGCCGATGGCGCGGACGGTGCCGCTCGGCGTCTTATTCCCCAGGGCCCTCGTCCCGGGCGTACAGAGGCAATGGAAACCCGGGAGGAGGCCGCTCGTACCAAGGCCTCGACGTCTCCTACCGAGCGCCCTCGTCGCGGCGACAGGGGACAGGCCGCTTCTTCAGTGGGAGTGGGACGGGCCCCTCTCGGGGGGCCTTCCCCTTCTCTTTGGCTGAGAACCGTCGGATCGGCGCCATTGGCGTCAAAATGGAGGAGGAGCGAAGAAGAAGAGGCGGAGCAAGGAGAGATAAACTGGGAGGTCTCACGCCGTTCCGTACTTATAGCCGGAGGAGGCCAATCGTCAGCCTCCATGAACGCAGGTAATCATGATTCATTTTGCATGTAGGGGCCTGTCAAGTCGAGCTGTTGCCGAGGCGTCGTGGGGAAGCGGAGACGCCCACGTACAATCAACCGTCACGCGGTGCCCAAGGCCGTAGGCTGTTGGGCCCGTGGCGCTCCGCGCTTGTCCCTTCGCTTCTCTGCTAAGCCAATTCCGAGCGCGCCTTGGGCCTGGGGGCTACTGTCATTGTTCTAGGAACGGGGGTCCCCAGACTTGCCTGCCTGTGGCCTACGGTGTGGCTCAAGTGGTGGCCCAGTGCAGCCCATCTTCATCGACTCAAGCTCAAGACCCTCGCGAGGGGCCAAGCCTCGCGGGGCAGAAGACAGAAGGCTTCCTCAAGAGCGGCCTCGCCAGGCAAAGCTCGCGAGGAGAAGGAGAGATCAAGGCAAGGGTACCTCGTGAGGTGCTCATGACGCAAGCCATGACGATCGAGGCCAGGTGGGCGCCGGGCGGGCGCCGGCCTATGCAGTGTCCTTGTTTCCTCTTTGGTGCAAAGGGGGCAAGCGCAGTCGCGGAGTACCAAGGCATCAAGTAAAGGTTGCCATTTCAGTGCAACGAGACCAAGACCAGCAGAGCGGCAGGACCGAGGTCACCGTGGAGCCCAAGACGACGTCATCGTCAGAGTCTTTGTTAGTCAAAGACCAACTTTAGTCAGGATAAGTTGTACTAGATGTTCCCCTTCAAAATGGCCGTTGTTGGCGCCCTTCCCGCTCAATATTTGGGAAGAGGACCAGGGCCTCTATATATAGGACTAGCCACCACAGTAGGAAAGGGGGGGCTCACCTTGAGTAGGCAACTAGGATCAAGTCCTTCCCAAGTAGCACACCACCGCAAGAACACCCCTTGCGAGGCTGTTCTTCCCTTGTACTGTTCATCATCAGCCCCTGAGGCAATCAACACACCACACACTGGAGTAGGGTATTACACCACAATGGTGGCCTGAACCAGTATAAACCTCGTGTCTCTTGTGTTGTTCATCAAGTAGTCTAGATTCTCAGCGAGGCTTTGGGGCGTGGGTTGGTAGAGGAAAGATCTTCGCGTGCACCCCCAGAGTTCGAACCTTAAGGGTTTGCCGGAACCCCACATCCGACAGCGTTATGTCTTGGCCTTGTCTATTATTCTGAACCGTTTTACAGCCCCCGCTTTGCGTTTCGAGGCACGACCATTGACACGGCTTGTCAAAGCAGAGATCGTGTCCCCTTATCATGGGATTCTCATCAATACAGGTTTGGGTAATCCAACCGTGCCATTCGCACGTCCCCTTGGGAATAAGTGAGGTTTAAGGCTTATGAGGGGGCGCTTGATATTCACAGCCTTTACAAGAGGATAAGGACCCATCTCTTCACCTGACGCCTTCTCCTTCCTCTGCCTTTCCGTCCCCGAGCTCCGGCTCCCAAGCTCTAATCTTTCCCTTTGCCCCAACTCCTCTGGCTATGGCTGGATCCGGCTCCCAGGGCAAGTGGATGGCCTCTTCCATAACGAAGAAGGACATCAAGAATCTACGTGAGGCGAGGTACTTGATGGCGGAGATTACACACAGGCTTCCTACTCCGGGGCAGGTCATCCCCACCCCAGAGCCCGGTGAGAGGGTGGTATTTATCCCCCACTTCCTCTGAGGACTTGGGTTCGCCCTCCATCCCTTCGTTTGAGGTCTCATGTTTTACTACGGGATGGATTTCCACGATCTGGCCCCGAATTCCTTCCTCCACATCTCAGTGTTCATTGTCGTGTGTGAGGCATTTATCCGTGTCCCCCCACACTTTGGCCTGTGGCTCAAGGTTTTTAATGTGAAGCCAAAGGTGGTCGACAGCAAACACGTCGAGTGCGGCGGCGCCATGGTGAGCAAGCTCAACCATGTTACCTGGCCCAAAGGGACATTCTGGACACTGTCAAGGTATGGCAACAGGAGTGGTTCTATCACTGAACCCCGTGGCACCAAGTGGGCGGCCGCTCCTGCTTTCAGATCCGGACCTCCGCTACGGCTCGCATCCTGGACCAACAAGTGTCTAGACTGGGGATCATCTAACGAACTATTGACGCTGCGAAAGCGTATCAAGAGTATGATAGAAAAGGACATCACCCTTGCTGATGTGGTCCAGGGGATGCTTATCCGCCAAGCTCTTCCCTGCTAACGACGGCCTCTCAAAATGTGGGAGTTTAATCTGGAAGGGCCACGGACCCTGCAGTGATTCTTTGGCACGACACACAAAGGGATCTGGAAGCTGCTCTTCAAGAGGCAGAAGACGTGTCCAAGGACGTCTGACGACACCGACCTCGACTGCAACAATATGGCATCCCCACTAAGTATCATATTTCCAAACATTACTTAGCTTGTCAATCTTAATTAGGGAGGGGTACTGAAAATTCCATCCCCTGAATAGAGATGGATAAAGAAGGCAGAGCAGATCAAATGTCTGGCCCCTCTCCCCAAAAACCCAGCTGAGCCTCTGTTGATGAGGATGCTGACCCCGGCGCCCTACAAGGCGCTGCTGAAGAAGGACAAGAAGAAGAAGAGCAAGGAGGCCGAAGCTGGCCTCCATCACGAAGATACTTTGGGCGCTATGTCCGGAGGGACCGAGGCTCCTTCCTCTCATGAGGGAGACAAAGACGAGGACGAGGAGGAGGAGGAGGAAGAAGACAACCCTCCTCTCAAAGGGAAAAACGAGGGCAGCCTCCATAGATCCGGAGGAGGGGGCGTCCAAGAGGGGAAAGATATCCCTCTCGAGTAACTCGGATTCGGACACCGAAGCTGTCCCCAAGCACCGCCCCGAGCCAAGCCCCTTGCTGAATCGTAAGTGCCTTAGGATTCCTTACATACATCCAATCTTTTACAAATTGTAAGAATAATATTAAATCATGTGTTTCAGTCCAGCCCGTGATATCCCTTAAGAATCATCGTCATCAGTGGATCTTCCGCCGGAGATGATGGAGAGCGAGACGCCTCCACAAACTTCCCCGCCTCCTAGGACGGACGACAT
This sequence comes from Triticum dicoccoides, assembly GCF_002162155.2. Lineage (NCBI taxonomy): Eukaryota > Viridiplantae > Streptophyta > Magnoliopsida > Poales > Poaceae > Triticum > Triticum dicoccoides. Next base: position 395,065,856 of record NC_041389.1, read on the forward strand.
CGAGGTGTCGTCCCAAAGAACCTCTCCGGGCTTTGGAGAAGTGCGGGAGAGGACCAAGATGATGCCAGAGGATAACGCCTTGGCTCCCGAGGACAGGAGGGGCGCAACCCTCACGGAGACCGGCGACAGGGGTCTTGGATCATACGACCCCCAGCCGGATACTGTTCCGGAGATACAAATGACTCCAGAGTGGAATCAGCATCCCCCTCCGAAGGAGGGGAAAGCGGATATTTTGGCGGCAACCTCTACTAATGGGGAGGCGCCGAACATGCTGATGGACGCTCTGCAAAGTGCGTCCATCTTGGAGGAGCATCGTACCTTGATGGTTACAGTGGTTGAGAAGATTCATTCTGTCAAAAGCGGGCTGAATGAAGCCTTCATTAGCCTACTAACAAGCTTCGAGGTATGCGATGTAATGTTTTTAGCCACTTTCCATATGAAAAATATTCCTGTATACAGATAGTATCCCCTAAGACTTTGTTTGGCCCATGAAGAAGGTCGAATAGAGGATCTATAGACATCCGTAGGAAATAAAAAACTTATCTGTTGGTAAAACCATGCTTCATTGTTAGCGGCGACTGCTCAGGCCGCCAAAGTTTCTGAACTGAAGCAGAAACTGCAGCTGGTCGACAAGGACATTATCCTTATTAACAAGCGGCTCGACGAGGCGCAAGGTATGTTGCAAGTACACCGTACGTGATGGTATTAATTTGCAAACACTAAGTTGAAGCTTACACGCTGATATATGCATAATTTCATATGGCGTTACTGAGGTCGAGACCCTCAGGGGTGACCTTGCCCGGGTGAAGGAGCAGGCAAGGGTGAGCAGTGCGGCTGCTGATAAAGCGGTTGCAGATTTAAAGGCCGAACAGGCTACCCAGCGCCAGTTCGAGGAGCGGGTATCCAAAGTGGAGCAAGAGCTCAAGGATGCCACTCGTAGGTGCGAGTTCCTCGAGAAGGAGAATAAAGCTAAGGCGGCCGAACTCGCCAAGGCCCTTCAGGAGGCCCAAGAGGCAAGGTTTGAATCCCGAGCGACTCGCGAGGAGATCCGACAAGTCGGACAAATAGCGGCTGGTAAGCCCTTTCTTTTACAGTCTAAGTTTGGCGATCAGAGGTGTGCCTTGCTTAATCGACTATGGAGTTCTCCAGACGCGTTTGTGGATCTCCCAAAGAGTGCCGCCGACGCCGCGCAATTCTTCCGAGCCCTGGAAGGGCATGCGACAGAGAAGTTGTTCTGGTTGCAGTTCGCAATGCAGGAGCACTCGGCGCTGTTGAACGACCAAATGGCACAGTGGGCCGAGCTGCATAAGATGTCCGGAGCAGCCATGAAGGATGCCATAGTCCGGCTATGGCCACCCGAACCAATTCCGAGCAGCTATTTTGGCCTAGTGTGGCGACTCATCGATGCCTTGCCCCGCATTGAGGCAATCAGGCTGTCAGTGTGTATAGAAGGTGCAGGGATGGCCTTCGCCCATGTCAAGATGCGCTGGGCGAAGATGAAGGCTGCCGTTATCGAGTTGAGGGTCCTCCCAGAGGCAAGGACCACCGCATGCTAGAGCGCTACTTAGAAGACGTCCTAGAGGGCACTCGCTTGATAGAGGGTCAATGCTCAAAGGACATTATGTTCGAATGAATGTATCCGAATGACCCAGACATTTATATATATTAAGGCTTTGTGCTGTATTTGTGTCTTTGTATGTAAGTTCTTTCCTTCTGTGTGGCCGTTTTTTGTATTGAGATTTTTCCAGTCGTCGGCTTCGGCCCCCACGTAGGTACTACGGGGGTGTTCAGAATGGCACATGATCACACTTGACCCAACGTCTTGGTCCGTAAGGAGGTGTCAGTGCGGCAAACCAGGCAATCGGACTATGTGGCTTTAGCACTCTCACTTAGCTAGAGTAGTTTGACGATGGGGCTATAAGATAGCCCCTAGTATGTACGCGGCTACCCGGAAGCGGATGCGTTACGTATGTGACCGAAAAAATAGTCCTTCGTATAATACGAAAAAATCGCAAAATATTTTGTAGTTCACCGAGTGTCTGACCAGCTCTCGCCGCATCATGATAGTCAGTTTTCGGCTTTCTCTACTGAGGTGCTTGACCGGATGAACCAGAAACACAATCGCAGTAGTTCTCCATTTACTACCCTAGCCGAACAAATGGAACGTAAAGTAGAAAACATAGGAGCCGGGCAACCCAACTATTGATCAAAGACATGATTCAGAGCTGATGCATATAATGCCAAGTTCAGGATGCCGAAGTGTGCTATAAAGCTATTCGGGCTTTTGTTTGGTAACACATATGTGGCCACATAGAGCCCCTGGCAATGGGGTGCCGAGGTGTGTGAGTGAAACAACTAGGGAGACGGAATGCAGTTTTATGAATAAGGTCGATACCAAAAAAATTGTCCTCACTAGAATCTAAATGACACATCAAAACGTGATCTTACAGAGGGCACCATAAGAACCCAGGCCATTTTATATGCTGGGGGTCTAAGAATAAGGCGAAAAGCTCGATACAGGTCCTTGAATAAAGTTTGGTCTAAGGAATCCCTTGGACATCCTGCCGCATGTCTGTGCTGCTTTCGCCTTGTAGAGAGAGGTTCCTTAAGAGGAATGGTCTTCGGCTATCCACACGAAATCAGGCTCGAAGAGAGTCCTTGTAAGTCCATAGGATATATAGGTTCCAATGCACCTGTGGTAGAAGAGAAAAAATAACCGAAGAAAGAAAAGGTGGAAGGTCATACAGGGTCAAACCGTACTATATACCTGTCTGCATTGTGCCTCCATTGATGCCCAAGGTATTTTGTGTGCGTAATCATGCATGCGCGGTACGAATTCCGAGGGTGTGTGCGGTGATCGACAGAGGTGAATTTACTAGTCTAGCTCTGGAATTACCGAGCTGTCAGCATGTGGGACTAACCAGACTCGTTTAACAATGTCCGGCGGTTTGATGGTCGATGAGGTGTGCGGGTTGATAGGGCCACTCTGTACTTCGGCCACGAGGGCCGCGGTGTGCTCCTCCTTACGGAGGGAGATTTCCATGTCTCCATTGACTATTATGATGCCACGTGGATCAGGCATCTTGAGCTTTAGATAAGTATAGTGTGGGACCGCGTTGAATCGAGCGAAAGCGGTTCATCCGAGTAGTGCATGATAACTACTGCGGAAGGAGACGATATCGAATATCAAGTCTTTGCTATGGAAGTTGTCTAGCGAGCCAAAGTCGACTTCCAATGTTATTGAGCCTGAACAATGGGCCTCTACACGAGGTATTACTCCTTTAAAGGTAGTTTTAGTGGGCTTGATTCTTGAGGAATCAATACCCATTTTGCGGACAGTGTCCTGGTAAAGCAGGTTAAGACTACTGCCGTCGTCCATAAGTACTCGCGTGAGGTGGAATCCGTCGATTATTGGGTCGAGTACCAAAGTTGTGGATCCTCCATGACGGATACTGGTTGGGTGGTCCTTTCGATCGAAGGTGATCGGATAAGCCGACCATGGATTGAATTTTGGGGTGACTGGCTCTACGGTGTAGACATCCCTTAATGCGCTCTTGCGCTCCCGTTTGGGGATGTGAGTGATGTAGATCATATTTACTGTTTTGACCTCGGGGGGAAAATTCCTTCTGTCCCCTCGTGTTCGTTGGGCGAGGCTCTTCATCGTCGTCCTCGCTTCGGCGTTGAGCTTGCCTGCCTGTTTAAAGACCCAACAGTTTCTGTTGGTACGATTGGCAGGTTTATTGGGGGTGCCATGAATCTGGCAAGGCCGATCAAGTATTCTGTCCAAACTAGATGGACCATCTTCGTTTCGTTTGAATGGCTTCTTCCGTTGACCGGACTTGGAGCCACTGAATCTGGCATTGACCGTCGTGTCTCCATTATTGTTTTTACGTTTGTGCTTGTCGCGTCGTGGCTTGCCGTTGCCATCCCTGGCTTCGGATGTGCCCGGGTCGCTGCTGCTATTGCTTCTACGAGCTAGCCAGCTATCTTCTCCCGTGCAAAAGTGGGTCATAAGTGCGGTAAGGGCTGCCATGGACTTGGGATTTTCTTGGCCGAGGTGTCGGGCAAGCCACTCATCTCGGACGTTGTGTTTGAAGGTCACGAGGGCTTCGGCATCCGGACAATCCACAATCTGGTTCTTTTAAATTAAGAACCTGGTCCAGTGCTTCCGGACTGATTCTCCGGGTTGCTAGATTATGTGATTACGGTCATCGACGGCTGGGGGCCGAACATAGGTGCCTTGGAAGTTGTCTCTGAAGGCGTCCTCCAAGTCTTCCCAGCTAATGATAGAGTTTTCTGGGAGGTTGTTCAGCGAGTGTCGTGCTGGTCCCTTAAGTTTTAGGGGGAGGTATTTTATGGCATGTAGGTCATCACCGCGGGCCATGTGGATGTGGAGAAGAAAATCTTCAATCCATACTGCGGGATCTTTTATGCCATCATATGATTCGATGTTCACGGGTTAAAAACCTTCTGGGAACTGGTGCTCCATTACCTCATTGGTGTAGCATAGGGGGTGTGCGACACCTCTGTATCGGGCAACATCATGACGCAGTTCAGATGAAGTCCATATGCGGTTTTTGGCCCGGGTGAGGTAGTGCTTATCGCGCTAGGCCTGATGGCCGTCTTCTCGCGCTGGGGCACGTCCCCTTGATCCATAGATTGATCTGGTGTGACTGGCTCTATTGTCCAGGTCCTGTCGCAGGTCATACGTGTATCCTACAGCCGCTGTCTCTGTGCCTCTAGGGAGAGGTGGTGCGGCCTGGTGTTCGACTTGAGTTGCCGCTCTGTCCTGGCCACGAGGTGGTCGGTCGGGTCCGTCAGCAGTGTTACGCGCTGTCCGTGTCGCTTCTAGGACCTCATCGTCGAATTGGGATAGCAGCTTGCGCTTTGGGTAACTCTTAGTTGGGCGCTCGAGGCCATATTCCTCGGCTGTCAGGACATCAGTTCATATGTCATTGAGCAAATCCTGATCAGCTTGAAGCTGATGCTGCTTATTTTTCAGGCTTCTTGCAGTGGCTATTAGTCGGCGCTTAAAGCGCTCTTGTTCGAGGGGTTCCTCTGGCATGATGAAATATTCATCGCCGAGGCTCTCGTCCTCTTCGGATATCGGTAGGTAGTTACTATCCTCCGAGCCCTCGTTCCTGACAGGATCATCGGGGTTGACTTGCCCATCCTCCCAATAATCCTGTTCGGGTGTTGGCTCGATAGGAGCTTCTTGGTCTTTGGTGTTCTCCAGAGTATTATTGTCTCCAGTGCCGGTATTGCTGTCTTTCTCGCGACGCGATTTTGAGCGGCCACGCTGACGTCGGCGCATTGGTGGTGCCACAGAAGGCTTGTCCTTGACTGGATCCTTCCCACCATCGTCGTCATCCTCTTTGGGTGTGTCCACCATGTACACGTCGTATGTGGAAGTGGCCGTCCAGCGTCCGGTGAACGGCGGGTTCTGGCCTTGCTCCTCTCCGGCATCGTCGTCCATACCGTCGATGTCTTTGGAAGCGTAGTCGAGCATATCGGATAAGTCCTCGACAGTGGCTATGAAGTGGGTGGTGGGTGGGTCGTAAAATTTCCTGCTCTCAGCCCCTAGTATGGGATGAACGTAGTTCGGCAGTGATTCTTCTACAATGGCGAGAGATCGCATTAGGTCCAGGGTCTCTTTTAAGAGAAAGGTTTGGACGAGGAAGCGAGAGTCCGTGGAGTTGGGCGGGACGGAAGTTCCCTGGCCAAGCTCACATGACGCGGACCCCGAGAGTTTGGAGCTAGTTTCCGGAGGCGAGTCCGGCTTCGCGAGGATAGGGGGAGCCTGGCGTAACTCCGGGCCCGCCGGTGACGCGATCCCCTCCGGTTCTCCAATGTCAAGCTCTATAGTTGCAGAGGGTCTAGCGAGCTCTACACTCCTGTCTTCGGACACAGTGATGCGCTCCAGATCTAAGGCCAGAGCAGTGGTTCGGTCCGTGAACCCTTGGAAGATCAAGTCTCCTCGGATATCAGCGACATAGTTCATATTTCCAAAACTGATCTGATGACCAGGGGCATAGCTGTCGATCTGCTCCAGATGGCCAATCGAGTTGGCGTGCAGTGCGAAGCCGCCGAATACAAAAACTTGGCCGGGGAGAAAAGTCTCCCTCAAGGCGGTATTGTTGTGGATGATCGATGGAGCCATCGAGCCTTCTAGCAACGACACAGTGGAACTCTCAATGAAATCACCAATGTCGGTGTCAAAACCGGCAGATCTCGGGTGGGGGGTCCTGAACTATGCATCTAATGATCGAAGGTAACAGGAGGCAGGGGACACAATGTTTACCCAGGTTCGGGCCCTCTTAATGGAGGTAATACCCTACTTCCTGTTTGATTGACTTTGATGAATATAGGGGTTACAAGAGTTGATCTACCTCGAGATCGTAATGGCTAAACCCTAGATGTCTAGCCTGTATGACTATGATTGCCTCTACGGACTAAATCCTCTGGTTTATATAGACACTGGAGGGGCCTAGGCTTGTACATATTTGGTTTACAGAGAAAGGAAGATACATTATCTGAACGCCAAACTTGCCATCCACGCAAAGGAGAGTCCCATCCAGACACGAGGGAGGGCCTTCTGTCTTGTATCTTCACGACCCATTAGTTCGACCCATGTAACATAAGCCGGCTCTCTGAGGACCCCATAATCCAGGACTCCCTCAGGCGGCACCGAAGTATGGCGCATAGCCGGATTCGGCTATCCAGTCGGGACTCCGAAGAAGGGATCTGCCGTATGGTCTACGGAATGGTTCTATATCGAGGATGTCCTCTTCTGGACCCTGTTCGGTGCGGACTGCCAGAATTCTCTAGAGCCCCCATGAAGAAGCTATATAGCTGACGTCCCAAGTCCCCTAATCAGGAAGACAATGCGTAAGTAATGAGATTCGTAAACAAGGTCAGGCTACTGGCCCATTCCGGACTCTCCATAGTTGAAGTTATGGCCATTGCGATAAAGCGATGCATCCAGCCACTTCAATCTAGGGTAGCTCCCTTATGGAACTATAACGGGGAGGACGGTGCATCCCGCTATAGGCGAAAGGGTCCGGATAGCCAAGCCGCATTGGCTGCTATGCTGATCGACCTTTATAAAGGAGAAGAGGAAGACTTCCTCCTTTTAAATTGCCGAGAGGGCTACTCCATGTACAATCCCATTGAATGGGTAAGCTTTCTAACCGTTCAGTGCTGCTTTACTCATTGAGATGCATTTAACCGAATACCCTGGTTGCTTTCTAAATAGTCATGGAGGCAAATGATCGAGAACATTAACTACCCCGCCCCTAACCAAAGAATCATGATCACAATGAGGACCCCGGATTCCATGAGGATCCGGACATATTTGTAGAGTTCAAAGATGGAGTCTACTATCAGGCGAGCCTTGACGGCTCGAAGATAGCTATTGTGGATGATTACCCCGACCTCATCCTTTCGTGAAGGTAAGTATTCAGAAATTGTATTCTTGGGGAAGAGAGATACTTCTGCTCGTCTCTTATCCTCTGCATTGGACCATGTTTCGCAAGATCTGCGCTCAGCGAGCCGTACCCAGGGACGGGCGACCAAGAGAAGGTCAGCACCTTCGCGAAAGGGTCATGCAAAACGAAAGGAAGTCGGAAGCACCACTGAACCTGCTCCATCACCGAAAAGGTATATTCCTCCTATTTCATATTCAGGCATGAAGCCGAATTGTCATTCACATCCTCCTTCTATCATCGCAGGAGGGGTATACAGTGAACCATGAACAAGATCCCAGCCAGCCGAGCCGCAGTCAATATGGCACCGGAGACATCAACCAGGACAGGGGTGCATGCTGATGCGACACAGACTCATTTGCCTCACGGAGAGTCGGACGAGATGTCTGTCACTATCTTCGAAGTTGAGAGTGCGATGAATCATTGTCACTTGAAACAAGCCTTGCACGCCCCTGTCCTAATGGAGCCGGAGTTTACCGCCCTAAGCACTGTAGGTGCATATATCTGAGCAGCCCAGGACGGACTCATAGGGGTTGATCGCCTGTTCTCCAAGGACATGCATGTACAATTTTATAAAACTTAGTAGATAGGTAGAAGTATCCCCCGAGACTTAAATCGGGTGGATAAAGCCGATTTAAGAATCATTTGATGACCACAGGTTCTCAAGTAGAAGAACAGTGCATTGTCCCAGGAGCTTGAGACAATCCGAACACAACTAAATGCCACTGTCTCCGAGCTTGAAGAAATGAAGGGTGCCCCAATGTATTTTAGCAAAGATAAAAAACTAGAAGAAGAATTGAAGAAGCAGGCCGAAGAGATAAAGAGCTTAAAGGCTCAACTCTCGGAGGCACAATAGGAAAACCAGAAGTTAAAGGGCGGCATATTCGGTATGACTTGTGAACCATCCGGATTATTGATGTAATCTTATAATGTGGAATGTTATTGTTCGGTTGATACAGGTATATTGACCGGCCGCCCTAAAGAGGAAGTGTCGGACCTGCAAAGCGACGTTCTAAAGGAGCTGGCAAAGCTACACGAGCGTGTCCGAAAGGCTATGAAGAATATGGACAAAGCCTTGTGGCCTTCCAACGCCCCTCCAGAAATTATGGAGGGGTTGGTAGACCTATTCAAGGGTGCCCGGTGACGCTTTGAGTTGTGGAAGACGTCTGCATGCCATGAAGGTGCTCAAGAGGCATGGGCCATGCTGAAGACACGCTATACCGGTCTTGATCCGAACCATATGGCCAGAGTTGGACCGCAATAACCTGACGGGAAGGAAATTCTTGTAAGCTTGGTATACAACCAAGTAATGACAGCGATGAAAGTTTCACAACAAGATTGTAAATTACATAGTCTACTAGATGGCATAGAAAGAGGGTAGGCCTTCAATTCGATGTATCAATGTACTTTAAGACCAAACTTATCTCCTGCCGAATTTTATGAAAATTTTATCATCGCAGACCTTCGACTTCTACCTCCGAACCAAGAAGTTGGAGTGTTTTCGTATCCTATATTTAACTAGGAAACATTTAGTATTATCGGAAACCAGGCAATCCAATCATATTGCTCGAACAGACAAAATGTGTTCGGGGAGTTCATATTACTGTTTAACATAAGAAACATCTTCCGAGAAAAATAGTTCCATTAGGGGTTCCTTTCCTTGGGCAAGGCTCATACCCGAAGTAAAGGCAGCCAATTTCATAGTTTTTTCCAGAAACAGTCTATTGTATACGTGCCGTCCAATTATTCCCTTAAGAACGCTAGCTTTTGGCTTCACCCGTCTGAAGCACAGGTCCGGATAACCCGGTTGTAACAATCGCAGAGGTGCTCCCTTTACACCTAGCCGAACAATCGGGAATGTAGGGTATAAGCACAAGAGCAAGGCAACTTAGCTTGGCAAGAACTCAAGTCATAGATGATGATGTTATGTACCCAGGGTAGGGTCATGGACCTATCTAGGATACCATACCCAAGGACATCCTTAGACGAAGCTACCTTTCAGTCGACCAAGAGGGACTCCACTCGACCGGCTAGAAGACACTCGACAAACCTAAAGACACTCGACCATGAAGACTCACTCGACCACCAGGAGTTCAGGATCTACTCTGTATCCAAACGGTCTGTAATTAAGTAGTCTTAATGGTCATGATGACACTTTATGTAGGGCATTACTAGTAATGTCCGGCCTTAATGCACTTTAACCCTCTGCTACGTGGGTTGGCTGGGGTCCTGGCGTCCCCTATATAAGCCACCCCCTCCACCGGTAGAAGGGTTCGCACCCCTGTAACTCGTATACACATAAACTAGTCGACCGCCTCTGGGCTCCGAGACGTAGGGCTATTACTTCCTCAGAGAAGGGCCTGAACTCGTTAAACACTCGTGTGTACAACTACTCCATAGCTAGGATCTTGCCTCCCCATACCTACCCCCATTCTACTGTCAGACTTAGAACCATGACAGTTGGCGCCCACTGTGGGGCAGGTGTCTTAGCGACTTTTTGGAGAAGTTGCAATTTGTCCGATTGGCTTCATCATGGTTTCTGACAGAGCTCTGGTCGAGGGCCGCGAGATCCGTCTCGGTGCGCTCGCTTTCATCGCCGACGACTCCGCTTGGCTCCAGGAGGCACCACTCGACATCGACGCGCTCCCCGTCCGTGGGGCGACGCACTTTCGGGCGTGTGTCTGCGGCGTCCTGCTGCGGCAGCCGTCGACTCCTTACCGGTCGACTCCTATGTTGTCTTCCCTCCCTGTCTCCTGCCAGTGCAAGCGCTCCGGTCGGTCGAGGCTCCAGCGATGGGTGAGACACGCAGTGGATCGCCAATCGGCCACCACCCAAGTCGCGACAATTGAGCCCGACGAATCTCTCTACGGCCTGTTCGACTGGCTCCGTAGAGACTGCATCCGAGTGCGATAGCAGTGATCCAGCGGCGGAGGTCCTGATGGTCAACGAGCCTCGTAGCCCTCCCGGTTTCCCCCGCAACGACGGGATGGACGACGGGGGCGACCCCGCTTAGGTCCACGAAGAGTATCAGCCCGAGCCACTCACTTCTCAGCAGAGGGAAGAACTTCGCCGCCGGAACATGGATGCCCTGCATACTCCCATTGCAGGAGAAACCCCTGAGGCTCGTGCCTTGGAAGATGCGTGTTTGGCCAACTTGGCTGAATGCACTCGACTGGAGAACCTCCAGCGAGCACTCGACGAGCATGCGCGTCAACAAGTACCTGACTCCACACGACGTCAGCTGTTTCCTCAACCGACTCAGGTATATCGAACCCCGATTCAGAATTTGGCAGCTATAGCCCGTATAGCGGAGTCAATTCAGCCCTCCTAGTCGGAGGATGGAAGAGGCTTGATGCAGATCAGGGATTTGCTCTGGGCGGCAGGAGATCAGAATTCGGTTGTGTCGCAATCGTGCAACAGGATTCACAGTCGATCCGTCGCTGCGAATACTATTCAGTCGGCTCACAGCCAAAGGTCGCCTCCGAGGCACGTGGGACGTGAAGGCCGGAGGGACCACTATGATGATCGATTTGATCGTGACGACAGGCGTCGAGTGCCCTCTCCTCCCCCGAGAAGTGAGTCTAACGCCCATCGGCAGCAAGATGACAGGCGCCAGCTCAGTGTTGGGCGGAGAGCTCCAGTCGACCCCAGAGAGCCGGGCTTTGACGCGAGATCCATCATCGTGCAAGGTTTGGTCGACCGGAACAGAGCTCATAGAGGTGCCGCGACAGAGATGTGCCCACAAGCAGCCGAGTCCATGTTTCAGGTCCAGAATGCTTTAGCAGAGCCATCAGAGCCGCAGTGATACCCTCCAACTTCAGGTTGGCGACTGGAGTGAGTAAGTTCACCGGAGAGTCTAAGCCTGAAACTTGGCTTGAAGACTACCGAGTGGCTGTACAAATTGTTGGCGGTAATGATGAGGTGGCTATGAAGCATTTGCCACTTATGCTAGAGGGTTCGGCCAGGGCGTGGTTGAATCAATTAGCTCCTAGCAGCATTTACACCTGGGAAGATCTTTCCCGAGTGTTCGTCAGGACGTTCGAGGGAACTTGCAAGCGACCGGCCGGATTGACAGAGCTGCAAGTTTGTGTGCAAAAGTCGAGTGAAACATTGAGAGATTACATCCAGAGATGGATCACTTTGCATCATACTGTAGAGAATGTGTCAGACCATCAAGTGGTCTGCGCCTTCAAGGATGGTGTCAAGAACAGAGAGTTGAGCCTGAAGTTTGGTCGAACTGGAGATATGACCCTGAGTCGGATGATGGAAATAGCCACCAAGTACGCTAATGGCGAAGAAGAGGACCGACTCCGAAGTGGCAAGTACAAGCCGAGCCAGTCAGAAAAGGGAAACTCCAGTCGGAAACAGAAGCGGAAGGCCGAGCCAGCTGCTCCTGGAGAGGCTCTGGCCGTGACTCAGGGCAAATTCAAAGGGAAGCCCAAAGGATCTTGGAACCCCAAGAAGGTAAAGGATAAGGAAGGTAATGACGTGATGGATCTACCGTGTCATATCCACACGAAGAAAGACGAAGAGGGTAACTTCATCTACCCAAAGCATACCACTCGCCAGTGCCGGCTCTTAATTCATCAGTTTCAAGGAAAACAGCCGAAGGACAAAGAGAAGGAGTCGGACAAGGCCGAGGACAAGGAGGACAGTGATGGAGAGTACCCTCATGTCAACTCCACTCTGATGATTTTTGCTGATGTAGAGAGCAAAAGTCGACTGAAAGTGATCAACCGTGAGGTCAATATGGTCGCCCCAGCGACACCAAGCTATCTGAGATGGTCGCAAACTCCCATTACTTTTGACCAGTCTGATCACCCTACTCACATTGCCACCCCTGGGAGGCAAGCGCTGGTGGTCGACCCAGTCGTCGAAGGCACTCGACTGACGAAGGTATTGATGGATGGCGGCAGTGGATTGAATATACTGTATGCAGAGACGCTCAATGGAATGGGCATTCTGATGTCTAGGCTTAGTTCTAGCAACATGAGTTTTCACGGAGTCATCCCTGGGAAGAAGGCTGAGTCACTCGGCCAACTAGCTCTGGATGTAGTGTTCGGCGACTCGAAGCATTTCCGCAAAGAGAAGCTGACATTTGAAGTCGTCGATTTCCGAAGCGCCTACCACGCTATTTTGGGAAGACCAGCCTATGCCCGCTTCATGGCTCGACCATGTTATGTGTACCTCAAATTAAAGATGCCTGGCCCCAAAGGCGTGATCACTATCACTGGCAGCCGGAAGAAGGCAGAAGAGTGTTTCCAGAAAGGCTCAAAGATTGCGGATGACCAGATAACAGTGGTAGAGCTGGAGGAATACAAGAAGAATGCAGATCCGAGTGATTTGCTGCGGGCCAAGAAGCCCGCCACAGAGTCAGCATTTCAGTCGTCTGGGGAGACGAAGCCAGTTCATATCCACCCAACTGACCCCAATGCAGCTCCGACCCATATTTATACAACACTCAACTCTAAATAGGAAGAAGCGCTCATCCAGTTCCTCCATGAGAACTGGGACATCTTTGCGTGGAAGCCAGCTGACATGCCGGGTGTTCCCAGGGGGCGGGCTGAGCATCTCCTTAGAGTCGACTCAAAAGTGAAACCTGTTAAAGAACATCTTCGACGGTCCGCCATTCAGAAGAAAAAAGCCATTGGCGAGGAGGTGGCTCGACTCCTTGCAGCAAAGTTTATCCGAGAGATATACCACTCCGAGTGGCTCACCAATGTTGTCATGGTTCCCAAGAAGGATAACTCACTTCGCATGTGCATTGATTTCAAACATATCAATCGGGCCTGCCCAAAAGATCATTTTCCTCTCCCTCGCATCGACCAAATTGTCGACTCGACCGCAGGGTGCGAGAGATTGTCTTTTTTAGACGCTTATTCTGGGTATCATCAGATCCGTCTGTATGGACCTGACGAAATCAAAACAGCTTTCATCACTCCATTCGGGTGCTTTTGCTATATCACCATGCCATTCGGCCTCAAGAATGCCGGAGCCACGTTCATGAGAATGATTCAAAAGTGTTTACTCACTCAAATCAGTTGGAATGTGGAAGCGTACATGGATGATATCGTGGTCAAGTTGCGAAAGGGTTCCGACCTATTGACTGACCTAGCTGAAACATTTGCCAATCTCAGAAGGTATGATATCAAGCTCAATCCATCAAAGTGCACATTCGGAGTACCTGGCGGAAAGTTACTCGGTTTTCTCGTTTCATAACGAGGAATCGATGCTAACCCAAAAAAAGTTGGCACCATACTCCGAATAAAATGCCCTGTGCGTGTGCACGACGTCCAGAAGCTTACTGGATGCTTGGCCGTGTTAAGTCGATTCATCTCTCGCCTCGGTGAAAAGGCATTGCCCCTTTACCGACTGCTAAAGAAAGCAGACAAGTTCGAGTGGACTCCAGAAGCTGATGCAGCGTTTGCCGACTTAAAAACTCTGCTCTCCACCCAGCCGGTGCTTGCTGCTCCAATCAGCAAAGAGCCTCTATTGCTTTATATTGCAGGCACAGGACAAGTCGTCAGTACAGTACTTACGGTCGAGCGGGAAGAAGAAGGGAAAGCCTTCAAAGTTCAGCGCCCAGTGTATTATCGCTCTGAAGTTTTGACCCCATCGAAGCAAAGATATCCTCATTATCAGAAGCTTGTATATGGGATCTACATGACCATGAAGAAGGCTGCTCACTATTTCTCTGGTCATGACATTACAGTCGTCAGCGACGCACCATTGTCAGAGATTCTGCACAACAGAGATGCAACTGGTCGAGTGGCTAAATGGGCGATTGAACTCCTTCCCCTTGATGTCAAATTCGAGGCAAAGAAAGCCATTAAGTCCCAGGCTATAGCAGATTTCCTTGCCGAGTGGATTGAGCAACAGCAGCCGACTCAAGTTCACTCGGAGCATTGGACCATGTTCTTTGATGGATCTAAGATGTTAAATGGTTCTAGTGCTGGGGTTGTTTTGGTTTCCCCCCGAGGAGATAAACTCAGATATGTGCTCCAAATCCACTTTGATTCCTCCAACAATGAAGCAGAATATGAAGCACTCTTGTATGGGTTGCGCATGGCCATTTCACTCGGCGTCCGTCGCCTTATGGTCTATGGCGACTCAGATTTGGTGGTCAATTAGGTGATGAAGGAGTGGGACGTTAGAAGCCCAGCCATGACTGGATACTGTAATGCAGTGAGGAAGCTCGAAAAGAAGTTCGAAGGGTTAGAGCTCCACCACATACCCCGACTGAAAAATCAAGCAGCTGATGATTTGGCGAAGATAGGATCCAAGAGATAAGCCATCCCCAGTGATGTGTTCTTGGAGCATATCCACACTCCGTCAGTCATAGAAGATCCTTTTATCGATGAAGCTCCGCAACCTAAGAGTGTTACGGATCCGACTGAGGTTGAAGTCCCAGCAGTGGTCGACCTGATCATGGAAGTCTTAGTGATCACTCCCGATTGGACAGTACCATATATCGCGTATATCTTGAGGAAAGAACTCCCGGAGGACGAAGAAGAGGCTCGACAGATCGTCCGCCGATCTAAGGCCTTTACCGTGATAAGGGGACAGTTGTACAGAGAAAGCGCGACTGGAGTTGGTCAGAAATGCATAACACCGGAGGAAGGTCGAATAATCCTTGATGACATCCACTCGGGGACCTGTGGCCATCATGCGTCCTCTCGGACCATCGTGGCCAAAGCATACCGAGCCGGATTTTATTGGCCAAGAGCGAATGAAATGGCGAAGGAGATAGTCGACAAGTGCGAGGGATGTCAATTTTACTCCAATATGTCACACAAGCCCCGCGTCAGCTTTGAAGACTATACCACTCGTCTGGCCCTTTGCAGTATGGGGTTTGGATATGGTCGGTCCTTTGAGAACAGGCAGAAGCGGTTTTACCCATGTGCTGGTAGCAGTCGACAAGTTCACCAAGTGGATCGAAGCCAAACCCATCAAGAACCTCGATGCCGGTACTGCTGTCAGCTTCATCAGAGAATTGATATTCAGATATGGAGTCCCGCACAGCATCATCACTAACAACGGGTCAAACTTCGATTCCGAAGAGTTCAGAGCTTTCTGCACGTCTCAAGGCACACGAGTTGACTATGCTTCAGTCGCTCATCCACAGTCGAATGGACAGGCAGAACGAGCAAATGGCTTGATTCTCAAAGGGGTGAAACCCGGATTGATGCGTGACCTCAAGCATGCGGCTGGTGCATGGGTCGATGAACTTCCCTCGGTGCTTTGGGGGTTAAGGACCACGCCCAACCAGTCGACTGGAAGAACTCCATTCTTCTTGGTCTACGGAGCTGAAGCAGTCTTGCCGAGCGACCTTCTCCACAATGCTCCCCGGGTCGAGCTCTACACCGAAGCTGAAGCAGAACAAGCACGACAGGACGCAGTCGACCTTTTAGAGGAAGAAAGGGAGATGGCTCTGATCAGATCGACCATTTACCAACAAGACTTGCGTCACTTCCACGCCAAAAACATGAAGAGTCGAGCCTTCCAAGAAGGAGATTTAGTTCTCCGAGTGGATCGGTAGAAACCACACAAGCTTGCTCCTTCTTGGGAAGGTCCCTTCATCGTCACCAAGGTTCTCCACAATGGAGCATACCGTCTTTACAGTGTCGAGCATCAGATCAACGAGCCCCGAGCTTGGAACGCAGAGCTTCTCCGCCCCTTTTACACTTAAGTATTCACTCGGATGAGTTGTAATAAAAGTACTTCTGTAGTTTATTTATCAAAGACAAGAGCTTTATAATTTTCCCAGCAATGGTTATTTCTTTTGTCCACACAAAACAATCCCCCAGTGGGTGGCTTTGCTGCGAATCCGATTCGCCCAAGTCTGTAAAAAAAATCCTAACCGAGTGGTGAGCCAGTCTCCCACACGAAGGCTTAGCTGCGAAATCCGTTTCGCCTAAGATAAACAAAATCCTACCGAGTGGTAAGCCAGCCTTCCACTCGGAGGCTTAGCTACAGTCCAAGTACTCGCCTAAGATAAACAAAATCCTACCGAGTGGTAAGCCAGCCTTCCACTCGAAGGCTTAGCTGCAGTCCAAGTACTCGCCTAAGATAAACAAAATCCTACCGAGTGGTAAGCCAGCCTTCCACTCGGGGGCTTAGCTGCAGCATTGCGCCCGCCTAAGTACGAATACAATGTGCACTTTGTAAGGAGGACGAGGTGCAGATCGACTGCTACCCTCTCCTTCCGAGCTACACCACAAATACAACGTGCGCTTTGCAAGGAGGACGAGGCGCAGGTCGATTGCTACCCTCTCCTTCTGAGCTACGCCACCAATACAAAATCCTACCGAGTGGAGAGTAGACCTCCCACTCGGAGGCTTAGCTGCAGCCCAGTGCTCGCCTAAGTTCTTGAAAATCCTACTGAGTGGAGAGCAAACCTCCCACTCGGGGGCTTAGCTGCAGCCTAGTGCTCGCCTAAGTATCTAAAATCCTACTGAGTGGAGAGCAAACCTCCCACTCGGGGGCTTAGCTGCAGTCTAGTGCTCGCCTAAGTATCTAAAATCCTACCGAGTGGAGAGCAAACCTCCCACTCGGGGGCTTAGCTGCAGTCTAGTGCTCGCCTAAGTATCTAAAATCCTATCGAGTGGAGAGCAGACCTCCCACTCGGGGGCTTAGCTGCAGCCGAGTGCTCGCCTAAGTTCTTGAAAATCCTACCGAGTGAAGAGCAAACCTCCCACTCGGGGGCTTAGCTGCAGCCTAGTGCTCGCCTAAGTATCTAAAATCCTACCGAGTGGAGAGCAAACCTCCCACTCGGGGGCTTAGCTGCAGTCTAGTGCTCGCCTAAGTATCTAAAATCCTACCGAGTGGAGAGCAAACCTCTCACTCGGGGGCTTAGCTGCAGCCCAGTGCTGGCCTAAGTGTATTGGGGAACAAGTCAATTGCAATGAGCGCTTCGCTTTAACCTGCAAAAGACACCTCAAACCAAATGCAAACATATTCAACGTTGAGCCAAGTTCGGATAACACCTAACGGAATCGAAAGTGCTCAGGCGCTAGGCCTGTTAAGGTTTGTCGGTTACAAAACTCACTCGACATACCGAGGAAAATTTAAAGTATCAAGCTCAAAAGTTTTTTACCCCTCCTGTGGAGGGCTAGAAGGTGCAACAAACTCGTCCAGATCAATTCCATCTGCAATCCGAGTGGCAGCAGCAATGAAGGTCTCCATGAAAGATCTGAAATCGTGCTTCTTGGTATTAGCCACCCTAAGAGCCACCAGCTTGTCCTCTCGTGCATCCTTGCAGTGAACGCGGACCAGAGACAGAGCAACATCTGCACCGCACCTGGCCGAAGACTTCTTCCACTCCTGCACTCGACTTGGGACCTCGTTCAGTCGAGTCATCAGAGACTCGAGGTCGTTCTGGAGTGTCTCTCTTGGCCAGAGTGTTGTGTCGATGCGAGAAGTTGCGGCTTTCAGCCTTGCGAGATAGTCAATGACAGCAGCAACATGAGATTCAAGCCGGAGCACATTCATGGTGACTTCATCTTTCATGGGAGAGTTGATGGGGTCCAGGTTTACTTCTAGTCGACCAGTCTCCTCTTCAAAGTTCTGGCAAAATTCTGCAAGCACAACCACTGAGTCAAGACAACAGTTGGAGGTTACAGTTAAAATATTTGTTTGATACAAAAGATTACCTTCACGTATGAGGAACAACTTCTTGGCGAGCCCACCCAGATAAGCCTCCAGATTGTTCTTCTTTCTCATCAACTCACTGGCCTTGTCATTCAGGGTGGTCTTGTCGCTTTTTAGTCGACTGACCTCCTGTTTGGCAGCATCAAGAGCAGCTTTCAGATTGGTGTTTTCTTCTTCAAGCTTGGTCACTGAAGCCAGCTTCTCATCTGCAAGCTTGGTCTTCTCTAAAGCAGTTTTTTGCATCTCAGCCAAGTCAAGGTCTTGCTTCTTCAGGGCATCCCTCACTTTGTCTGCAAAGTTACAGTGAGATTAAGATTCGGAAACGAGTGAGAGGCAAAGGCAGTCGTCGAAGGCCTCACCAAACATACCTTTAGCTTCCTCCTTCGCCTTCGTCAAGTTCTCTTGGGCCAATTTCAGATCAAGCTCGAGCTGAATGTGTTTGTTCTCCAACTCAGTGTAACGAGCCGCAAGGTCACAGGATTTCTACGAAGAACCAATCGACGGACGTCAAAGACAATTCACTTCTGAGTGACTAAGGAAAAATCATAGCATTTCTAAGACTATGGCCAAATACAAACATTCGACCGCACTCTCGAAGACTACACCCAGTGGGTGCACTCAGTGTGCCCCCACTAGTTTCATCAGTTAGAGTCGACCAGTCGACCAACAAAAGAAAACGGGAGATGTTCTTCAGACTATAGTCGACTGCCAGCAGTCGACCACAGTCTCGGGGACTACACCTAGTGGGTGCACTCAGCGTGCCCCCACCGGTCTATGAATCTATTCGACCTAGTCGAGTATGGAAAAAACTTAAGACATAAAGCCTATGGTCGACTGCCAGCAGTCGACCATAGCCTTGGGGACTACACCCAGTGGGTGCACTCAGCGTGCCCCCACTAATCCAGAATTTCAATCGACACACCTAGTGGGTGTAGGACAAACTCTAAGAATTTCATAAAGAAGAGTTTTCAGATATCATATCCTAACAGAACAGGCAGTGACCGACTGACCTGAACATTACTCTGAAGAGCTGAACTGGCGTCATAGGCTGCCTGGCTGGCTTCTTGTATTGCCTTCACTTGCTCCATCATGACCCCCGCTTGGCGTATTGCTTCTTTAGCAGCACTAGCTTGGTCTTCTGGAACGTGGTAGGTTGAGAAAAGCGAGGGTTGAGCAGCACTCGACGACGAAGGACGAGCACTCGTCAACGGCACCGCAAAGGTTACGGTAGGCCGAGTGACATTGTCTCCCTCCACGACCAATGTCTTGGGTGCTGGCACGTCCTGAGTCGCCTTGCCAGCAGACGCTTTCTTGCTCCTCCTCTGCCTTGGTGGTTCCTCCTCGTCGTCGTTGGGAAGATCAATAACAATGTTAGATGAAGCTGCAGAAAGAATCGAAATTAGAGACAATAAGTCAATCGACTGCAAACGGCATCACAAGAGTCATACCAGGTTTTGAGGTAACAGCATCCTCCATCTCGTGGTCTTCAACCCTGGCCGAAGTATCAGAAGTAGCAGCACTGCAGTTCCAGAAGTCAGTCGATTAGCCCATGAGTCGACCAAGAACAAGTTTATGAAACGGGAAAACTCAAGACTACCATTACCCTGAGATAGTGGGGATCACCATCTTCATCTTCGGCAAGACCTTCGCCGGTTTCGATGGTGCCACTCGAGATTGCTTCGGAGCCTTCTCAGTCGGCACCGGAGAAGTAGTCCGAGGGCGCTTGGTCGACTGTGTAGCAGTTGCGACCCCCTTACCACGCTCAGTCGCGGGATCATGGACAAGCTTCGAGCGTCTTTCCGAGCGGGGAGGTGCAACTTCCTCCTCCTCCTCCTCATCAGAGTCATCACCCTCATCATCGTCGTCAGCATCCGAATCCCACTCCTCCGGGCTTTCGCCCCCACTTCCTTCCTCCTCTTTAGTCGGCGTCTGCGCTCCATTGGGCATCGAGTATAACTCCGTGGTGGCTTGTCAGGCAACAAAGCAAAACAAAGATCACTCGACCAATTCGCAGCGAAGCAGAATGAATAAAGCAAGATTGCAATTGGAAATAAGTGGCCATACCGTGTCCGGTGTGTAGGTACAGTCGAGTGGTGGGATCCTCCTAGCCCCTCGAGGGTTGTCCTTATTCCCTGTGATTGCAGCCACCCACCTCTCCAGTGTGGCGTCGTCGACCGCTTCTGGATGGACCCGAGTGGTGTCTTCGGTTCCACAATACAGCCACATCGGATGGCCTCGGTACTGAAGTGGTTGGATGCGCCGCCTAAGGAAGACCTCCAGAAGATCCATACCCGTCACTCCGTCCCTAACGAGTTGGACTACGCGCTCCATCAGCATTTTTACCTAAACTTTCTCCTCGGGAAGCACTTTCAGAGAAGAGGGTTTGTCCACTCGGTCCATGGAAAATGGAGGGAGACCAGTCGACTACCCTAGCGTCGACTCGTCTTGGCAGTAGAACCAAGTCGACTACCACCCTCTAACCGACTCAGGAAGGGTCATGGCCGGGAAAGTACTCTTATTCCTCATCTGAATCCCAAGACCACCATACATCTGGATAACCTTAGTCCTCTCATCGTCCGGATTCGCCTTTTTCACTGTCTGTGAGCGACAGGTGAATATGTGCTTAAAGAGACCCCAGTGTGGTCGACAACCCAGGAAGTTCTCGCACATGGACACAAAGGCAGCAAGATAGGCAATGGAATTGGGGGTGAAATGGTGGAGTTGCGCCCCAAAGAAATTCAGAAACCCTCGGAAGAAAACACTCGGCGGCAGAGAAAAGCCACGGTCTACATGAGTGGCTAGGAGAACGCACTCACCCTCCTGCGGCTGCGGTTGACACTCGGTCCCCGGAAGCCTTGCTGACCCGTGGGGGATTAGTCCCTCATTGGCCAGGTCATTGAGATCTTTCTCGGTGATGGTCGAGCGGATCCAATCCCCTTGGACCCAACCTTTTGGCAGGTGGGACCTTGACGAAGATCCGCCCCGACTGGACGGTCTCCCCTTCGCTTTCCCCGTCGTCGTCGCCTTCTTCGCACGCTCTAAGGCCGTCGTCTTCTCTTTCACCATTGTCGCCGGTGAAGCGCGCGAGGAGTGAATAGGTGGAGGCGAGAGCAGGCGCAGTGGGCGGAGGCAAAGAGGGAGCAGAGAAGAATGGGAAGGCACTGTTCAAAAAGCCCTCGCCCGGTGCTTTATATAAGGACGCTTCCGAGTGGCTGACAAGTGGGTCTGGGCGGTCCTGTCACATCCCGAAACAGTCGCGCACGCACGATACGTGGCGAAAAAGGCGGCACGGAAATCGAGGCGTCCACGCCTTATCCCATCCGAGTACCGCGGTCCGCCCCGCTTCGCGGGCTTCCCAAAATTCGGATCCCGCAAAATCCGCTAATAGCAGATCAATCTGTCAGACAATATCTTTCCTGTGATCCGTCGCTCGGAAGTTCACTAAAGTTCAAAAGTTCACTCGACAGAAGACAAGAATGGATCAAGGCGACTAAAGTAAAAGTTGACGCCAACGCCGAAAGAAAAATCGCCGATCCAAGATACGACATAATCAAAGCACGGGAGATAGGTCGGAGAAAATCGTCAACTCCTTCCTCAGTCGAACCTCGATCCATTCGGGGGCTAATGATGATGTTATGTACCTAGGGTAGGGTCATGGACCTATCTAGGATACCATACCCAAGGACATCCTTAGACGAAGCTACCTTTCAGTCGACCAAGAGGGACTCCACTCGACCGGCTAGAAGACACTCGACAAACCTAAAGACACTCAACCATGAAGACTCACTCGACCACCAGGAGTTCAGGATCTACTTTGTCTCCAAATGGTCTGTAAATAAGTAGTCTTAATGGTCATGATGACACTTTATGTAGGGCGTTACCAGTAACGCCCGGCCTTAATGCACTTTAACCCTCTGCTACGTGGGTTGGCTGGGGTCCTGGCGTCCCCTATATAAGCCACCCCCTCCATTGGTAGAAGGGTTTGCACCCCTGTAACTCGTATACACATAAACCGGTCGACCGCCTCCGGGCTCCGAGACGTAGGGCTATTACTTCCTCAGAGAAGGGCCTGAACTCGTTAAACACTCGTGTGTACAACTACTCCATAGCTAGGATCTTGCCTCCCCATACCTACCCCCATTCTACTGTCAGACTTAGAACCACGACAATAGAGGTGCATAAAATGGCAGAAACAACAAATAGTACGGGCAAAATAAGCTTGTAAGCTTTTCAATAAAATGCTTATTTTAAAAGAAGCCCCCATGTATGGTGAGGTGTATACATTTAAAGATGTGTACTCCCATCAATGCGGTCGATCCGAACATACATTTAAGAAGAAAAGGGAAAAAAATTAAAAGGGGAGAGAAAATAGAAAAAACCTAATTCGAAATGAAACCTAAGGAGGCCGAACTATGCGTAAAATCTTCGGAGCTGGGCGGCGTTCCATGGGTTCAGCTGGCAATTATCCTCTGCATTGCGAAGGCGATAGGCCCCTCCAGTAAGGACTTCATGTATTATGAAGGGGCCCTCCCATTTGGGTTTGAGCTTATCCTTTTTCTTCTCTGGGAGGCGTAGAACAAGTTCTCCGACATTGTATGTTTTAGCCTGCACTTCTCTGTTTGGTAACGCCTGGCCTGTTGTTGATAGAATGCGGAACGGGCCTTGGCAACGTCGCACTCCTCTTCAAGTCCATCTAGGTCGTCCTGCCGATCTAGTTCGGCTTGTTTCTCCTCATACATGCCCACTCTAGGTGAGTCATGAACAATATCGCAGGGCAATACGGCCTCTGCGCCGTACACCATAACGAAAGGTGTGTATTCGGTCGTTTGCTTGGGCATGGTCCGGAGTCCCCAAAGTATGGAATCGAGTTCCTCAACCCAGTGCTTCTCTGATTCTCGTAAAGAACGCACTAATCTGGGCTTAATACCACTCATGATCAGACCATTGGCCCGTTTGACTTGGCCATTTGTTTGAGGGTGGTATACAGATGCATAGTCGAGTTTAATGCCCAACTTAGCGCACCAAGTTTTCACCTCATCAGCTGTGAAGTTAGAACCATTGTCAGTGATGATACTGTGCGGGACACCATAACGGTGGACTATGCCGGATATAAAGTCAATCACTAGTCCGGCCTCAACTGTTTTTACTGGTTTGACCTCTATCCATTTAGTGAATTTATCCACCATGACCAGCAAGTATTTCTTTTTGTGGCTTCCCCCTTTAAGGGGTCCAACCATGTCAAGCCCCCAGACCGCAAAGGGCCAAGTAATTGGGATTGTTCTTAATGCGTTGGGAGGCATGTTGCTTTGATTGGCGAAAAGCTGACAGCCAACGCAGCGTTAGACAAGGTCTTGAGTGTCAGCTCGAGCCGTAGGCCAGAAAAAGCCTGTCTGAAACGCCTTCTTATAAGGGCGCGGGCTGCGGCGTGATCACCAGTGAGACCGGCATGTATTTCTGCCAAGACTTGTCTTCCCTCCTCTTTCGAGATACACCTTTGGAGGACTCCGGTAGTGCTTATTTTGTACAATTCACCCTCATGTACTTTAAAGGCTTTAGAGCGTCGAACTATGCATCGAGCTTCATTTTAATCGTCAAGGAGCTCCTGTCTATTAAGGTAGGCCAGGAAGGGTTCGGTCCAGGGGCGATAAATGCCATGATCTCATGGGCAGAGGGTGTTATCTCGATATCCAGACCACCGACGGTGTCTGTGTTGTGTTCGGCAGCTGGGGGTGTGATCAGGTCCGTACTCCTTTGCCCGCTCTCACCCTACCACACCACGGATGGCTTAAAGAGCCGTTCCACAAAGGTGTTAGGTGGCACAGGGTCGTTCTTAGTGCCCATACGAGCGAGGATGTCGGCCGCCTGATTAATTTCTCGAGCGACATGATGGAACTCGAGTCCTTCAAATTGAGCTGATATTTTTACTATGGCATTTTGATATGCCACCATTTTTGGGTCTTTTGCATCAAACTCTCCATTGACATGGGAAATTGTGGGGTTCAAATCACCACGGACCTCCAAGCTTTGTATGCCCATGGAGACAACCATGTGAAGACCGTGTAGTAGCGCCTCGTATTCAGCGGCATTGTTAGAGTCCGTATACATAATTTGCAGTACGTAGCGGACTGTGTCCCCAGTGGGGGATGTGAGGATTACACCAGCCCCTAGTCCGACCAGCATTTTAGAGCCATCGAAGTACATAATCCAATTGGAGTATGAGTTGTACTCTTTAGGGAGTTCGGCTTCCGGACATTCAGCGACAAAGTCGGCCAATACCTGGGATTTAATAGCCCGGCGTGGCTTGTATATGATTTCGAACGGTAATAGCTCAATGACCCATTTGGCTATTTGCCCAATGGCGTCTTTGTTATTGATAATGTCATTGAGTGACACTTCAGATGTCACTATGACCGAACACTCTTGAAAGTAGTGTCGAAGTTTGCGGGATGCCATGAAGACTGTGTAGGCTATATTCTGATAGTGGGGGTATCGGGATTTGCAAGGTGTAAGAACCTCTGACACGTAGTAGACTGGTTTTTCGGTGAGGAATTTATGTCCCTCTTCCCCTCGTTCGACGATGAGCACGGCACTAACCACTTGGTTAGTTGCCGAAATATATAATAGCATGGGATCTCCAACACCTGGTGCAGCTAGGATTGGGTTGCTTGCAAGAAGGGTTTTAATTTCTTCCAATCCGGCTGTGGCAGCAGCCGTCCATTTGAAGTTATTTATGCGTCGTAATAGCTTCTAGAGTGGTAGCGCTTTTTCTCCCAATTTGGAAATGAAGCGGCTTAAGGCCGCGACACAACCCGCTAGCTTCTGGACTTGCTTTAGGTCTATTGGTATGGCCAATTGTGATAATGCTCGGATCTTGGCTGGGTTTGCTTCAATTCCTCTATGGGAAATGATGAACCCAAGTAGCTTTCCGGCCGGTGATACGTCTCCAACGTATCTATAATTTATGAAGCATTCATGCTATTTTATTATCTGTTTTGAATGATTATGGGCTTTATTATACACATTTATATTACTTACTTTTGGGACTAACCTACCAGAGGCCCAGCCCATATTGCTGTTTTATTGCCTGTTTCAGTATCTATTATATACATAAAACAGAAGTCAAATAAGCCATCACGTTCATCCACATAAGCTAATATTTTGTACACCATTTGATTAGAAAAATAACGGACAAGATTTAAAGATTTTACGTAACATGCTAACATGTATTTATCAGCTTCTTGGACCAACACGTTGTCACGCCTATGCATATGGATATATGGTACATGTAAAAAAATGTATTTATATAGATGTAATTAATGAGTTCTGGAAAGAATAGTTTTTTTAAGGAGGAAAAGAATAGTTAGTATCACACGTATAATAAAAAATAACAGTTCGGACCATGTAAAAAAACAGTCCAGACCATATACGCTCAGACTAGCACGTTCACAATATATGAATATAGTATAGTACATGTAAGTAAAGACGCAAGCATCTGGATGCAATTAATGATTTCAGAAAATAATAGCCAAGATCACACATAAAAAAATGGTCTTGACCATGTACGCCTACGATTTTAGAGATTCAAGCCTTCTCACAAAAAAAAACCAGCTAAGAGTATCATGCCACTATTGATACGTGCCAACTGACTAAAATATAGTGTTTCTAAAAAAAAGGAGTCCAATTTAGACACGTAAAAAACCAGATCCAGATCAGGTAGACATTATAGAAAAATAAATAGACAGGCAGGCCTTTCCAGAAAAAAAAACATTCAGGCACGCACAAGTCGGTATAGGTAAGGAAATATAAAATAATTTCCCCTCCTGTAAAATAAAACAAAAGTCCTAGGCTTCTCTCACATGGACACGTAAATTATCAACACCAAGGTTCAAAAAGTTAGAAAAAAATTCAGTAAAAACATACAAGAGACTTCTTCACCACAAAAGGTTATACATGAGACTTCTCCGACCAGAAATCAAAATGAAGACAAAATGTAAAAAGCTAATTCGTGAGATATCTTCCCACAAAAGGTAATGGGTGAGACTTCTTTTCTTTGGGGGGATCAAACGCCTGAGACATTCAACATCGCTTTTTTGTATGTGCGGATTTTTTTTAACACAGGCAATCGAAGTCACTCATATATATGAGTATACACTCATTCCTATGAACGCACGCGTGCACACGCCCTATGAACGCATGCGTGCACACTTTACCCTATGGCATCTCCGAAAGACTGAGCCGGCATAGCATCTTGAGATTTTACGAAGTCAGCACAGGTGCCTCACAATCGATGGGAATGTCTCCTCGCATTGAACGAACATCACCGGAAGCCTGAAATAAATCCAGGAATAATGTGAGCACCAATATCAAGTCTAGGACTTGGACCCTGGTGGACTAGGCATACACCTGTCCTCCTAACCATTCAACCACATGTTGGTATGTGTAGAATTTTAGATATATACAAGCTACACATGCCATAAATAGATATTTGAAACCGAGTCATGCAATGGCCCAAAAGATATACCTATTTTTTTGTGTATAGGCATAATACACCATCTCATGGTTTGAATGCCATGATTTCTCAATTATTTGACTCACTAACACAGATATATTTCTTGAAATGTTTTTAATTTGTTTGAATCACTAACATATATTTATTTGTTGACATAACCTACTTTTTCACGACGACCCGCGTTAATATGTTGATAGTCTGTCAAAACAATACTCATTATATATGCTCTCTATGCAAATTGAATAAATTAAGTATAGTTTTGATAGACCGTCATCAAATTAATGCGGTTCATCATGAAAATTTAGGTTCTAAGAAAAATAGAGGGGAGTGTGAACACGCTGTGAATGAGAAGCTATGACCGGAACAATTAAGGTTTAAAAAAATTATAAGCAGCAAACCATGCAAGTATATAACAACTCATTATATTTCTGCTAAGAAATGAAAGCCAATAAAGAAACATAGCGATATGAGTAGGAAAAATAGTATATGAAGACATAAAGATGGTGGGGAGGGGGAGAAAGTATTTATATTTCCGCAAACCCAATTATTGTAAGATAAGCTTTCTGGGAGTGGCCGAAAACACTACCAATATACACTCAATGAGAAGGAAGATGGATGAAGCATCAACTAAACTCAAGTATGAGCTTTCACTTTTTAGTTTGATCCTTACTAAAGAGTTTCCACTAAATTTTTCTGGAAATATAGACATAAAAGGCCCTAAATTAGTCCATGAGTTACACGGTGAGCCAAAAGATCCTATTAGATTGGTCTTATTTTGATGATTTTATAATAATAACATAATAGAATTACTACAAAGACATGCTTGCTAAAGTGTTATTACCTTTCCATGAAACAAATGTGGTAGTCATATTTTGAGTGTTAGTTGACTAAATATCCTATAGATAAATACAAAACAATATAAAAATATGTGCTAAATCTAGCCGCGCAAATGTGCGGGTCACGGTTGCTAGTTTCAAAGAAAAGGAATATCAAACGGAGTCCAAACGGAATGAAACCTTCAGCAACGTGATTTTTTGGAAGAATAACACCCAGGAGACTTGGAGTTCATGCCAGAAGACCCTCGAGGAGGCCACGAGATAGGAGGGCGCGCCCCCCCTACTGGGCGCGCCCCCTATCTCGTGGACCCCTCGAGCACCTCCCGACCGACTTCTTTCGCCTATATATTCCCTCGTACCCTAAAAACATCAAATATCAAGATAGATCGGGAGTTCCGCCACTGCAATCCTCTGTAGCCACCAAAAACCTATTGGGAGCCCATTCCGGCACCCTGCCAGAGGGGGGGATCCTTCACCGGTGGCCATCTTCATCATCCCGGCGCTCTCCATAACAAGGAGGGAGTAGTTCACCCTCGAGGCTGAGGGTATGTACCAGTAGCTATGTTTTTGATCTCTCTCTCTCTCTCGTGTTCCCTCTATGGCACGATCTTGAAGTATCCCGAGCTTTGCTATTGTAGTTGGATCTTATGATGTTTCTCCTCCTCTACTCTCTTGTGATAAATTGAGTTCCCCTTTGAAGTTATCTTATCGGATTGAGTCTTTTATGAGAACACTTGATGTATGTCTTGCCGGGCTTATCTATGGTGACAATGGGATATGATGTGCCTCTTGATGTATGTTTTGGTGACCAACTTGCGGGTTCCGCCCATGAACCTATGCATAGGGGTTGGCACACGTTCTTGACTCTCCGGTAGAAACTTTGGGGCACTCTTTGAAGTACTTTGTGTTGGTTGAATAGATGAATCTAAGATTGTGTGATGCATATCGTATAATCATGCCCACGGATACTTGAGGTGACAATGGAGTATCTAGGAGACATTAGGGTTTTGGTTGATTTGTGTCTTAAGGTGTTATTCTAGTACAAACTCTTAAATAGATTGATCCGAAAGAATAACTTTGAGGTGGTTTCGTACCCTACCATAATCTCTTCGTTTGTTCTCCGCTATTAGTGGCTTTGGAGTGACTCTTTGTTGCATGTTGAGGGATTGTTATATGATCTATCTATGTTATTGTTGAGAGAACTTGCACTAGTGAAAGTATGAACCCTAGGCCTTGTTTCCTATCATTGCAATACCGTTTACGCTCACTTTTGTTACTTGCTACCTTGCTGTTTTTATAATTTCAGATTACAAATACCTCTATCTACCATCCATATTGCACTTGTATTACCATCTCTTGGCCGAACTAGTGAACCTATACAATTTGCCATTGTATTGGGTGTGTTGGGGACACAAGAGACTCTTTGTTATTTGGTTGCAGGGTTGTTTGAGAGAGACCATCTTCATCCTACGCCTCCCACGGATTGATAAACCTTAGGTCAGCCACTTGAGGGAAATTTGCTACTGTCCTACAAACCTGTGCACTTGCAGGCCCAACAACGTCTACAAGGAGAAGGTTGTGTAGTAGACATCAAGCTCTTTTCTGGCGCCGTTGCCGGGGAGGCAAGGTAAATGGTACTCA
Source organism: Triticum dicoccoides (assembly GCF_002162155.2). Classification (NCBI taxonomy): domain Eukaryota; kingdom Viridiplantae; phylum Streptophyta; class Magnoliopsida; order Poales; family Poaceae; genus Triticum; species Triticum dicoccoides. Next base: position 395,094,976 of record NC_041389.1, read on the forward strand.
CACCTCGTCAACTAAGCTCTTTTCTGGCGCCGTTGCCGGGGAGGTGAGTGCTTGAAGGTATATCTTTAGATCTTGCAATCGAGTCTTTTAGTTTCTTGTTTTATCACTAGTTTATTTTATAAAAGAAAACTACAAAAAAATGGAAATGAGTTTGTCTCATACGCTTCGTCTTTTTAATATCTTTCGTGAGTATGATGGTAAGGAAAATTGTGCTCAAGTGCTAGAAGAAGAAATCTATAAAATGTTTGTCACTAAATCTTTGAATGATGAGCATGCTTGCAATGTTGTTAGTATGAACTCTTTGAATATCCATAGTACTAATGATGATTGCACTAGTCATGATGAAAATATATCTTATGAGTCAACTTTTGTGGAGTGCATGTTTGCATGAACACACCGAATAGAGAAGATATATATTGCAAGAGGCATAAGTATTTAGAAACTAAAAGGTTGCAAGAAAGTCTTGATTATTGTGCTGAAAAATTCAATATTTTTCGCGCTCCTTGTGAACTTTGCAATGAACATGGTCATTTAAATCTCCAATGCAAATTGTTTCATGACCAAATCGTATCCAAAAATTGTGATAATTTGATTACCCTTGAGCATCATAAACAACTCAGTCTTCTTTTGGGGTATGAAGAAATGAAACGTATAACTGAGGGTATTCCAAAGTTTAATCTTGATAGATTTCTTGATTTTGATCTAGAGAAGATTTATTTGTATTGTGCGGTGAATTGCATTGAAAATCCTTATATTGCCAATTACATAAAGAAAATAAAGCAAATAGAAGATGATGAGAATACTAATGAAAGTGAAGAGACTTCCCAATCTCCTCCTATTATTTCTTATGATGATTCAGGTAACGAGGAGGAGCTTTCTATTCAACCAATCCCATCAATAAAGAAGGTTGAACCCACACATAATGTGAAGAAGAAAAGGAAGAGAAGGGGCAGCAAAGGTAAAAAGGTATCCCTCCCAAATGATGTTGTTCATACTACTCATTGTGATGACGATAATTGCTATACTATTGGTGCTATCCATACTATTGATGATGATTATGCTTATGATATGAAAAGGCCCAAGCTTGGGGAAGCTATGTTTGATGAGGATGAAATATTTGACAATATATTTGCTGAAATTAATGATTGTCCCAAGCTTGGGGATGCTACATTTAATGAAGATGATATTTTTAGCATCCAAAGTTTTGGTATGCAAAGTTGTTATGATGATAGCATGCCTCCTACTTATGATGATTATATTGATGAAAGTGGGTTTGGAAGAGTGTCAACTTTAGGAAGTAGTGATCCCACTATTTTGGAGGATGTTGAATCTTATTTTGATGAATATGAAAGTGGATTTGGAAGAGTGTCAACTTTATTTAGTGATTCCACTACCTTGGGAGAGGTTTCAATCGATTATGATGAGAACAAAGTTGCTACTTATGATGATTATTGTGATGAAACTTATGCTATAAAAAGTAGTGATGATTATATTTATAAAACTTGTCATGATTATGATTACCCTTTTTCTTAACATTACTCTTTTAATGTGGAACAATTTTTAGTGTTCAAGTCTCTTATGATACTCCCACCATTCCGAATGAGAAGAATTTTGCTTATGTGGAGAGTAGTAAATTTTCTATGCTTGTAGATCATGAAAAGAATGCTTTAGGTGCTGGTTATATTGTTGAATTTATTCATGATGCTACTGAAAATTATTGTGAGGGAGTAACATATGCTTGTAGGAATTGCAATAATGTCAAGTTTCCTCTCTATGTGTTGAATATCTTGAAGTTATGCTTGTTTTGCCATCCTATGCTAGTTGATTATCGTTCCCATAAGTTATTTGATCAAAAAATCCCTATGCATAGGAAGTGGGTTAGACTTAAATGTGCTAGTCATATTCTTCATGATGCTCCCGTTATGTTTCAATGCTTATCCTTTATGTGAGCATCATTGTCATCATCATGCCTAGCTAGAAAGGCATTAAAGAAAAGCGCTTGTTGGGAGACAACCCAATATTTACCCTTACTGTTTTTGTGTGTCCACATGATTATGTCACTTATTAATCATGTTTTATAGCTTTTGTTTCAATAAAGTGCCAAGTAAGACCTTTGGGAAGACTTGGGTGAAGTCTTTATGATCTTGCTGTAAAAAATAGAAACTTTAGCGTTCACGAGAATAGCTGCCATTTTTTACTGGAGAGTGATTTTAGGTTGATTATTTTTTCAGATGATTAATATACAAATTCCTCAGGTCCACCAATTTATTTAAGATTTTTTTGGGGTTCTAGAAGTATACGTTTGATACAGATTACTACAGACTGTTCTGTTTTTGACAGATTCTGTTTTCATTGTGTTGTTTGCTTATTTTGATGAATCTATGGCTAGTATGTAAGGGTATGAACCATAGAGAAGTTATAATACAGTAGATACTAAACAATATGAATTTATAATGAGTTCATTACAGTACCTAAGTGGTGATTTATTTTCTTATACTAACGGAGCTTACGAGTTTTGTTTTGAGTTTCGTGTTGTGAAGTTTTCAAGTTTTGGGTAAGTATTCGATGGACTATGGAATAAGGAGTGGCAGGAGCCTAAGCTTGGGGATGCCCATGGCACCCCAAGGTAATATTCAAGGACAACCAAGCAACTAAGCTTGGGGATGCCCCGGATGGCATCCCCTCTTTCACCTTCGTTCATCGGTAACTTTACTTGGAGCTATATTTTTATTCACCACATGATATGTGTTTTGCTTGGAGCTTCATTTTATTTTGTTAGTGTTTTATTTCTGTTATTTAGATTAATGTTTTTCATATACATTTTCAATAAAAATGTCAAGGATAGCCTTTACCATGCTTATTTTGCTAGTATGCATGTTGCTGTTTGAAAACAGAAAGTTTACTGCTGTTGCAAAAATTCCCTAGAAAAGTCAGAGAGTGATATAATGTTGAATATTTTTGCATAATGAGATCTGATAAATATTTTACAGCGTAGTAGTTTTCTTATAATTTTTGGAGTTAGGGAAGTATGATGAATCTTGCATTCTTTACAAACTATACTGTTTTGGCAGATTGCTGTTATGTTTGCATTGTTTGCATATGTTTGCTTTTTTAATGATTCTATTTGAGGATAGGGGTATTAAATATGCAGAGACATTTAGTATTCAATGTTGAATAATAGTCTTAGTGATTTGTTACAGTAGAATATGATAAGGTTTTGTATTGATTTATAGTAACTTATCTCACGAGTTCTTGTTGAGTTTGTTGTGAATGAAGCTTTTGATAAAAAGAGAAACCGTGACACGAAAGGAATTAAGGAGACACAAAATCTCAAGCTTGGGGATGCCCAAGGCACCCCAAGATAATATTTCAAGAAGTCTCAAGCATCTAAGCTTGGGGATGCCCCGGTAGGCATCCCACCTTTCTTCTTCAACAACTATCGGTTAGTATCGGTTGAGCCTAAGTTTTTGCTTCTTCACATGAGTTGTGCTATCCTTGAAATGTCATTTTATTTTGATTTGCTTTCTGTTTGAATAAAATACCAAGATCTGAAATTCTTAAATGAGAGAGAGTCTTCACATAGTTGCATAATTATTTTGCTACTCATCGATCTTCACTTATATCTTTTTGGAGTAGTTTTTCATTTACTCGTGTGCTTCACTTATATCCTATGAGTAAATGGTTGAATGAGTTGAATGTCATAAATCTGAATTTATATATGTCTCATTTGCTTATCCCATGGGGAGTAATGACTTTACATCTAAAAAGTAGAGGTTGTAAATTTATTGACTGTTAGCAAGCATTGTATTGGTCATTTGAACAATTCATGAAAGAATATTGAAGGAAGAGAGATTTCACAGATAAATATATTATCATAGACATCTTTAATAATTGTGAGCACTCATTAAGTATGACATGCTAAAGAGTTGATGTTGGACAAGGAAGACAACGTAATGGGTTATGTTTTCTCGCATCTCAGTTAAAGTATATTGTCATGGATCATTCAAACATGTTGAGCTTGCCTTTCGCCCCTTGCTAGCCTAAATATCTGTACTAAGCGGGAATACTGCTTGTGCATCCAATATCCTTAAACCCAATTTTTGCCATGAGTGTCCACCATACCTACCTATATGCGGTATTTACCTGCCGTTGCAAGTAAATTTGCATGTGCCAAACTCTAAACCTTCAAATTATAATCTGTTTTGTATGCCCGAATTGCTCATGTAGCAACTAGGGGCTGTCAGTGTCTTCCATGCTAGGTGGGTTATTCTCAAGAGGAGTGGACTCCGCTCCTCATTCACGAGAAAGTGGCAGTAACCGGAATGCCCAGTCCCATGATCAAAAAGATCAAAATCAAATCAAAATAATTAAACAGAACTCCCCCAAGATTGTTGTTAGTTGGAGGCACTTGTTGTTTCGAGCAAGCCATGGATTGATGCTTGTTGGTGGTTGGGGGAGTATAAACTTTTACCATTCTGCGTGGGAACCACCTATAATGTATGTAGTATGGAAGATATTGGGAACTCTTGGTTGTTATGTTGACAATGAGATCATACCTCTCAAAATTATTTATCTCTATTTTAAAAATTGAGCTCTGGCACCTCTACAAATCCCTGCTTCCCTCTGCGAAGGGCCTATCTTTTACTTTTATGCAAGAGTCAAGGTGATCTTCACCTTTCCCTTTTTGATTTTATCCTTTGGCAAGCACTTTGTGTTGGGGTGATCCTGATATATATATATATATATACAATTGGATGTACATTAGCATGAACTATTATTGTTGACATCACCCAAAGGTGAATACGTTTGGAGGCAACATTATAAGCCCCAATCTTTCTCTGTGTCTGATTAAAACTTCATAACCACGAGTATTGCGTGAGTGTTAGCAATTGTAGAAGACTATATGATAGTTGAGTATGTGAAGTTTGCTAAATCAAAGCTCTGACATAGACCCTTCCTGAAAATAGGATGAATTGCAATTGTTTGATGATTAAGAATGAAGTTTGCTAGTTTTCAAGAAAGGTTATGGTCTATGCTTTAACATGTGAATTGCTTGTTACTTTATTATGAAAAGTTTTATGAGATGAACTACTGTTATGACATATAATGATGCTAGTAAAGGTGATTGAAATTATCATTGATTAAACTTGTGCACCTGCTAGCATTCACACTTCATAAATTCTTTCTTTTATCATTTACCTACTCGAGGACGAGTATGAATTAAGCTTGGGGATGCTGATACGTCTCCAACGTATCTATAATTTATGAAGAATTCATGCTATTTTATTATCTGTTTTGAATGATTATGGGCTTTATTATACACTTTTATATTACTTTTGGGACTAACCTATTAACCGGAGGCCCATCCCATATTGCTGTTTTATTGCATGTTTCAGTATTTCAAAGAAAAGGAATATCAAACGGAGTCCAAACGGAATGAAACCTTCGGCAACGTGATTTTTTGGAAGAATAACACCCAAGAGACTTGGAGTTCACGTCAGAAGACCCTCGAGGAGGACACAAGATAGGAGCCCCCCCCCCTACTGGGCGCGCCCCCTATCTCGTGGACCCCTCGAGCACCTCCCGACCGACTTCTTTTGCCTATATATTCCCTCGTACACTAAAAACATCGAATATCAAGATAGATCGGGAGTTCCGCCGCCGCAAGCCTCTGTAGCCACCAATAACCTCTCAGGAGCCCGTTCCGGCACCCTGCCGGAGGGGGGGATCCTTGACCGGTGGCCATCTTCATCATCCCGGCGCTCTCCATGACGAGGAGGGAGTAGTTCACCCTCGAGGCTGAGGGTATGTACCAGTAGCTATGTGTTTGATCTCTCTCTCTCTCTCGTGTTCTCTCTCGTGTTCCCTCTATGGCACGATCTTGATGTATCCTGAGGTTTGCTATTGTAGTTGGATCTTATGATGTTTCTCCCCCTCTACTCTCTTGTGATAAATTGAGTTTCCCCTTCGAAGTTATCTTATCGGATTGAGTCTTTTATGAGAACACTTGATGTATGTCTTGCCGTGCTTATCTGTGGTGACAATGGGATATCATGTGCCTCTTGATGTATGTTTTGGTGACCAACTTGCGGGTTCCGCCCATGAACCTATGCATAGGGGTTGGCACACGTTCTTGACTCTCCGGTAGAAACTTTGGGGCACTCTTTGAAGTACTTTGTGTTGGTTGAATAGATGAATCTGAGATTGTGTGATGCATATCGTATAATCATGCGCACGGATACTTGAGGTGATAATGGAGTATCTAGGTGACATTAGGGTTTTGGTTGATTTGTGTCTTAAGGTGTTATTCTAGTACAAACTCTTGAATAGATTGATCCGAAATAATAACTTTGAGGTGGTTTCGTACCCTACCATATTCTCTTCGTTTGTTCTCCGCTATTAGTGGCTTTGGAGTGACTCTTTGTTGCATGTTGAGGGATTGTTATATGATCTATGTATGTTATTGTTGAGAGAACTTGCACTAGTGAAAGTATGAACCCTAGGCCTTGTTTCCTATCATTGCAATACCATTTACGCTCACTTTTGTTACTTGCTACCTTGCTGTTTTTATAATTTCAGATTACAAATACCTCTATCTAACATCCATATTGCACTTGTATCACCATCTCTTTGCCGAACTAGTGCACCTATACAATTTGCCATTGTATTGGGTGTGTTGGGGACACAAGAGACTCTTTGTTATTTGGTTGCAGGGTTGTTTGAGAGAGACCATCTTCATCCTACGCCTCCCACAGATTGATAAACCTTAGGTCATCCACTTGAGGGAAATTTGCTACTGTCCTACAAACCTGTGCACTTGCAGGCCCAACAACGTCTACAAGGAGAAGGTTGTGTAGTAGACATCAGCCGGGACTCCAAAGACACATTTTTCCGGATTAAGCCGTATGTCGTATGTTCGGAGGTTTTCGAAGGTGAGGCAAAGATCATCCACCAGTGTCTCAACGTGCTTTGTCTTGATGACCACGTCGTCCATGTATGCTTCGACCGTTCTGCCGATTTGCTTTTCCAAGCAAGTTTGAATCATGCGTTGGTAGGTAGCCCCAGTGTTTTTGAGTCCGAAGGGCATAGTGTTGAAGCAGAAGGGACCATAAGGGGTGATGAATGCCGTTGCCGCCTGGTCCGATTCCTTCATCTTAATTTGATGGTGTCCGGAATAAGCGTCGAGGAAACACAAAGAGTCGTGCCTTGCAGTTGCGTCAATAATTTGGTCAATGCGAGGCAATGGGAAGGGGTCCTTAGGGCAAGCCTTGTTGAGGTCCTTGAAATCGACGCACAAATGCCAGGATTTATCCTTCTTTGGTACCATAACCAAGTTGGCTAGCTAGTCCGGATGTTTAATTTCCCTAATAAACCCAGCCTCTAACAGTTTGGCTAGCTCTTCTCCCATGGCCTGACGCTTGGGTTCGAAGAATCACCGTAGTGTCTGCTTCACAGGTTTGAATCCCTTATATTAAGACTGTGTTCGGCCAGTCTTCGTGGGATGTCGGACATGACCGAAGGGTCCCAGTTTTCTTGCAAGAATGTGCGTAGGGAGACGTCCACTGCCGGATCCAGCTGTGCTTCGATTGATGCTGTTTTATTCGAGTCCGTCGGGTGCACTTGGAATTTCACCATTTCCTCGGCTGGCTTGAAAGAGGTGGATTTGGATCTCTTATCGAGAATCACATTGTGTCTATCCACCATGCACCGTAGGGTGGTTAATTCCTCCGCCGCTAGGGCTTCGGATAGTGCCTCGAGGGCCAAGGATGCGATTTTGTTTTTAGCATGAAGGGCTTTGTCCGGGTTGCTCGAGATTGTGATAATTCCGTTAGGACCGGGCATTTTGAGCTTCATATACCCGCAATGGGGTATTGCTTGAAAGTGTGAGAAAGCGTCCTTGCCAAGGTTAGCGTGGTACCCACTATTGAACGGGACCACATGAAAGAGCAACTCTTCAGATCTATGGTTCTCAGGCGTGCCGAACACCACATCCAGTTTAATTTTTCCCGAGCAGTGTGCCTCTCGACTGGGGATAATACCTCGAAAGGTGGTGCTGCTCTGCTCGATGCGTGATCTGTCCATCTGCATTTTGTCAAGCGTGTCCTCATAGATGAGGTTAAGTCCACTACCGCCGTCCATGAACACTTTAGTAAGCCGAAAACCATCAACGACGGGGTTTAGCACTAAGGCGGCGGGTGCTCGGACTGACTGAGCCATTGGTTTGTCTTCTACCGTAAAGGTTATCGCCGTGTCGTTCCATGGGCTTAGTGTGGTAACTTGATGGACTTCGGCGAGGTCGCGGAGCGCCCGTTTGCGCCGATTGTTGGAAGAAAAAGTCGCAAAGACTGTTAGGACGTTAAAATTGTCCTTCTCCAGTGAGTATCTTCCTGGAGTTGTGGTGAGGATGGCCTCTCCACATTTTGCTACTTGTCGAAGTACCCATCATGCCCAGAGGCTATGGGTTGGGACTTTGTGCGGAGTGGCATGAATCGGGCAGGGCTTGTCCAGCAGTTCATCGAGAACGGACATGTGTCCCGCGAAGGGTTTGTTGTTCCTTCTCGTAGACTGGTGGTCGCGTGACCCATCGGGATGTATTCTTTTTGCCTGGGCCGCACACTGCGTCGAGGTAGCGGGCTCCAGTTGTGTTTTCTGGGCCCTCCATGTGCTTTCAATTGCACAATACTTTTGTACTACATGCGATAATTCCATGAAACTCTGTATGTGATGACGGTCAAGGGTATTCAATATTCCTTCGTCGGTGCAATTATGGTGGAAAACCGAAACTACATCGTCGTCCGAGCAGTCCTTGATCCATTTTTAACAAGTAGGAATGTGGCCCAAAAGTGGTGGACCGTTTCCTGAGGCTGCTACCACACATAAATCAGGTCGTATATATCTGGAGGACCTGAGTTGCTTGGAGAATATAGATTGTGGTGGGTGGGTGGATTAAATTTTGGATCCTATCCCACGTCTGTGTTTGGAGCCAGAATGGCTTCCGAAGTGTCAGCTTCGGGTCCGGTTAAGCACAAAGGCTCCGGCAATCCTACACTTGAACCAGAGTCCGGAGGGCGTAAAGTCCCGTATGAAGGGGAAGTATCCGGCTTAGGGGATTCGGGGGCCCAAACATACTTGGTTTTTAATATGGGGAGGGAAGTGCCTATGGTCGGTTCCTCGACGACCGCCACGAAGTGGGTGATCGGCGGGTGATTAATTTTCCTCTAGTCGGGCTTGAGCCCGATCCGATCATAGTCTGTTGAGACCCCAGGGCGGCGATGCGGTCTAGCAGTTCGTTTAAAGATGAAACATCCGCCGGATCCAATTTTTTGGAGTACTTGGGGCCAATACGAGGACGGTGTCCGGCGGTCATGGGGGGAGTTGCAGGCTCGATAGTTGTGCGGTCCCTCATGGTGAAACCGTCGAACCGAAGGTTCTGGTCCAAAGCTAGGCACCCTCCGGAAGGGATATTGTTGTTGATGACTAGGTGAGTCATAGATCGCTTTTTGTAGACAGCATGGCAGAGCTCTCAATGAAAGCACCAATGTCGGTGTGAAAATCGCAGATCTCGGGTAGGGTGCCCAAGCTATGCATCTAAGGATCAATGGTAACAGGAAGCCAGGGGACACAATGTTTACCCAGGTTCGTGCCCTATTAAGGGAGGTAAAACCCTACTCCTACTTGATTATATTCGACAAGTATGAAGATTACAAGAGATGATCTACCTCGAGATCTTAATGGCTAACCCTAATGTCTATCCTATGAGGTTTCTAATGACGATGAAGAAGGTAGCCTCTACAGACTAACCCCTCCAGTTTGTATACACACCGAAGGGGTTAATAGTTTGTACAAGGTCAGTCTATCAGGGAAGGAAGCTCCCGGACTCTAATTCTTGTCGTCCACGTATTGAGAAGTCCCATTCGGAGATGGTAGATAATCTTCAGCTTGATCTTGTACGGCCCATCCAGCCCGTCCCATACTCCTAGTCCACACACCTGAGGACCCCCGAATCCAGGACTCCCTCAATCGGCTCTTGTATCCTATCCACTGCACGTGCCCATATGCGGTCCGTGGATGGATAATGTGTCTGTTTTAGGGGATAGCATTGAAGATGTCTTTAGGCCTCAGTTGGTTTGTCTTGTAGGAATTCTCTTTTATTTGTAGAAATGGATTTATATTCCTACTATATAGAATGGGAACCAGTCTTTCACATTGCAAATAAAAAAACATTAGCCTAAACTCAGTGAATTTTTTCTATCCTATGCATCAAATGACGTGTCTTTTCCTTCATGAATTGAGATACATGTCATCTCACTTCCAATAATTTTTTATATTTCTATGATATTCCTATCATATGAACCAAAAGTGGCCTTAGTGAGCAACTGAAATCAAAGTGAGGAGCATAAAAGTCTAGCCGATCCGTCAAAACCGGTTAACTCTCTAAAATTTTCATTTTGAGGAGTTCAAAAAGGCAAACCTTGTACGTTGATCGGATCTTCTTCCTCATCCAGAAGAGAGGTTGTGGGCTAATAGAGAGAGTGGTTTGGGTGACTACTAGAGTTATTGATTAAGCAGGAAAGATGGGCTTAGTTGGGCTCGAACATGTCCCTATTGGGCTGGCCCCTTACCCATAAGGCCGACCAAATGACTACTAGATCATCAGTCTACTCTACCTCGGTTCACCATTTCGAATTTGCAAGAGAAATGTCGAGCTTTTCGCTGTATTCCTAAACGCGACACTGAGGCAACAAATCACTTGGGACTACTGATTTGTCGGTTAGTAAGGTCATTAAAAAAGTGGTCGCTTTTTCAATCCGTCCGATCCCTTATCCTCTTTAACTCCTCAAGTTTTTTACTCCTTGCGTTGGCCGTTGCTTATATTTGCTCGATCGGTGCCACTTCTCGGGATAATTTCCCCCCTCCTCATAGCCCCTGCTCTCCCCCGCTCGACCGCATCCACTCTGGCGCAGCCGTCCTTGTCTTCTTCGGCCATGACACACCATCATAGACACTCCATAGGACCCACCGCTTCTTTGCCCTAATTTTGATTCGGCCGCCGCCACCGGAATTGACAATGCCTATCATCGTTGTCACCGAATTCGACCACGTGAGTGCTCTGCACTATCGGAATCGTGGCTCCGGGGACCCTAAGGTTCCAACTCTGGGGTGCACTTGTTCTTGATGCCCTATGCTTTCCTACAATGACCACAGCGGAGCTACGACTAGAGTAAGCTAGTGGCCGTCCATTTGCACGAAGTGGTGCATGGCGTCCGGTTGCACGGAGGGGTGCATGGTGGAGTCCTACTACTCGTGGGCAGCGGGGTCGGTGGCGGCAGCCACAACTTTTTTGACAGAGCGGCGGCGATGGTTATCACAGCCCACAGGCGCCGTCTAGGCAACGCAAGCTGCCCCGCGCTCGGCAGGCACGCGGCAAGCGTCATCCATGGTGTTGGTGAAGCAGAAGTTGGAGCGGAGCGGAAGAACGGCGGCGCACCCCTACCTGGCACGTCAAATGTCAGAATCGGTGCTCCGGGGACCCTAAGGTTCGAACTCTGGGGTGCGCTGGTTCTTGACGCCCTACGCTTACCTACAATGACCAAAGTGGAGCTACGACCAGAGCGAGCTAGCGGGAGCAGCTAGAGACACGACAGTTACCCAGGTTCGGGCCACCTTGCAGTGTAAAACCCTACTCTTTCTTGGTTTGTGGATTGCTGTCGCGGTGGAGAAGACAAGAGTACAAGTGCTCAAGAGCTAGGATGGTCCACCTTCTCTATGGTGGCACCATGTCCTGCTTTTATACCAGCCATCAAGGTTGTCAGAATCGCGATTCGGTTATACGATTCTATGACTTTACGATCCAAACGAACCCCTTTGATTGTACAATTTTAATTCTTAGAATATATGCTTCTACGATTATGATAGTGAAGATTCTACGATTTGCGATCCTACCATCGAAGCTCCGATTCGATTCAAAATCGCGATTCCAACAACCTTGCCTGCCATGGTCCTCTTCCCCCTAAAACATTGGTTGGAAGAGTTGCCACACAACGGCAATTTTGAAGGGGAACAAGGGCGCAATCCATCCTGAAAAAAGGTGGTCTTCACCTGCAAAGCCTTCGTCCATGACGCGCTGGTGGGCTTGGTGATGACCTCCACCCTGCGCGGCCGTCATCTTGGTCCTCTTGCATCGAATCGGCAACCTTTGGGGATTGCTTTGAGAACAGGCGTGCTGGCCTTGCTCCCTTATCACTAAAGAGGAAACCCTCTTCATCCACGCCTGCTGGCACGGCCTCTAGCATTGCTCGTCGCCGCGCACATCACCCACGTGAAGGCGCAGGACCCCGTGACCGGTCGAGCCACTCTTGACTTGCTCGCCCCCGCGAGTGGGCCTCGGGAGGCCGCCTCATGAGGTGGCCTCGTGACGCTCCGGTGGGGCCGCCTAGTCTCCTCAAGGTGCACACTGAAGGGGGATCGCGAGGCAATGACCTCGTGAAGGGCCTTGCTTGTGAAGTCTGTTGGTGGGCCAACTGTTGGAACCTTGGATGTGCGTCACGCCTTGGGCTGAAGGCAGACGGACCTAGGTACCCCCGGTCCCATGGGCCCAACATGCGCGACCTTACATCATATCGTCCTCCTCTCACTACTCACATCTCTCTCGTCATTCAACCACCAGTACGTCCTCGTCTGCCGGTTGGTCCGGCTCAATCCTCGTCCAAGAACTACCTGGCGAGCCTCTTCCAATCATCAAGTGATAACTGCTGGCGGCGGGTGCTACGACGGGTCTTGAACACGGTAGAACATCTCGTATGGGTTTTCTTCTAGTGTGAAATGGATGAAGTGAGTGCAAATTTGTGCAATTGTTCTTCGATTTAAAGCAGTATATGCTCATTGTTTGCTTATCGTTATATAAAAAGGTTGCAACTTTTAGTTTTGAGAGGAAAAATACATTGATCTATTGATCAAGAGAGGACTATTAGATGTTGGTGCACTAGCTACTAGATATGAGATTACAGAGGACAAAATGTACAAATTTGAGGACGCGGAAAAGAAATAAGTGTGCAAGCTAGTGAAGTCAACGGGGAAGAGCAAAATGTTGGCAATGAACATAAGGAGATGGAGAAAATATTGATTGAAATTGTAAGAGCATTCTAGGAAGTTGTGTTCCTAGTGAAATGTGTGATTTTCCTTGTTGTTTTCTTTTGATCAGTACTCTTAGTGAGGAATTGATGAAGTATGTGTCAAAGATGTCATTTAGTGAAGTAATTGAGTAGTATGGTCTAAAAATAAATGAATTTGTCTTTTTAGCAGTTAAGTTTTAGGAGTCTGATAGGAACCACCAACTCCTCGTTTTATTTGATAAAGGATAATGACGCTTTTATTAACTTAAAATATATCAACTAGATACAAATCATGATGAGCATCGTCCAACCTCTATATAACTAAGATGCACATAATTAAGTATCAACAGACAAAATATAATAAAAAATTGACATATCAGCAACAACATAGTAATATAGGAGTGACACTATACATATGTCGAAGGAGGTGATGGACCCATCCAAAAATTATACTGCCACACATGTTTGTTCCAAACCTCCTTGACCATCCGCTCTAAGAGCATACACGTTGCCTTAAACAATGATTGATATTCCATTAGGTGTAGCTTAGACCGCGTACGAAGCGACTGCCTACACCAGAAAATAACCTGCAAAGGAGAACATTTTTTGCCATTAAACACCAAATCATTCGTACTCAAAGCGACCATAATAAGGCATACATTCCCATTGTTATCACCATCATGAACCTATTTGGAATATCGAGTAACCAATGACCAAAAATATTGACAACACTTGTGGACGAATACTAATTGGACTCTATTTGGATGATTGACCACGTAGAACACTCAAACTTGCACGGGAAAAAGAGATGTTTAATTATCTCGCCATGAGTGCAAATGCCACACTTATTGCTTCCTTGCCAATTACGATGGGTGATGTTGCCTTTGTTTAGCACATCTTCCCGCCGAAGATACCACATGAAGATTTTTTAGTGCGATTTTCGACTTTCAAAATTTCTTATTATTATCCATTGTGATCTCTGAGTGTGTGAGCACATGATACATAAGAGTCGACAATGAATGACCCATATATAGTGAGGTTCCAATGAAACATATCCCGCCCTTGTGTCAGGTTAATCGAACCTAATCGGGATAAACGATTTTTCCATGACATAAGATAGGGCAACCAAATTCCATATGAAAGAAATATCCAGTGGGAATGAATTGAGTACCAGCACAAAAATATCATTCTTATCATGAATAATGCAGTACAAACCTAGATATTGTTCTCGGAGGCTAGCATTGGCTAGCTAGTTGTCCTCACATAAATGAATCTAGCCCTTATTTTATCCCAAATGATCCAAAAGTTTTACTTATGCCATTAGACCAGCCTGAAAAGTGTGAGTCACCAGATTTTCAATAGGCCTAAAAGCCATTTTTTGGCCTAGATACCTATTACATAACAGGGTTTTCAAACACCATCATTGGTAAATAGTATGAACAACCATTTATTAAGTATACATCATTCTTGACTTGCAGGTCATGAATGCCAATGCCGCCTTGATCTTTCTGCTAGTAAACAACGCTTCATTTGGCTAGTCTATATTTTTTATTTTCACTGTATCCTTGCCAAAACAATTAGATCTGAAAATAATCCAGCCTTTACAAGACCATTGTTGGGAGTACAAAAGCATATAGAGAATCATATTTGCGAGGACAAAATTGACCAAGACCAGACGTCCTACATTATTAATCAGGAATTGACCTTGCGGACAACCAAACAGGTCAACGTAATCAGCCGCCGCACAAGCTTCTTGAAAGCGGACCAATTCACTTTTATAAGAGTTAACCTTAAGGGCCAACATTTACTAAAATGTTGAAAGCAAGAACTTTAGGTTTCGATTCTTATCCAGGTCATGTTCCATAAAAAGAATCATATCATCGACCGTCAGAGGTTGAAGAGGAGGAGGAGGATGAGATTGAAGAAAATATGCCCTAGAGGCAATAATAAAGTTGTCATTTATATTTCCTTATATTATGATAAATGTTTATTATTCATGCTAGAATTGTATTAACCGGAAACTTAGTACATGTGTGAATACATAGTCAAAACAAAGTGTCCCTAGTATGCCTCTACTTGACTAGCTCATTAATCAAACATGGTTATGTTTCCTGACCATAGACATGTGTTGTCATTTGACGAACGGGATCACATCATTAGAGAATGATGTGATGGGCAAGACCCATCCGTTAGCTTAGCATAATGATCATTAAGTTTTATTGCTACTCATGAATACCAGAGGAACATGTTCCTCTGACTATGATATTATGCAACTCCTGAATACCAGAGGAACACCTTGTGTGCTATCAAACGTTACAACGTAACTGGGTGATTATAAAGATGCTCTGCAGGTGTCTTAGAAAGTGTTTGTTGGGTTGGAACAGATCGATATTAGGATTTGTCACTCCGTGTATCGGAGAGGTATCTCTGGGCCCTCTCGGTAATGCTCATCACTATAAGCCTTGCAAGCAACGTGACTAATGAGTTAGTTGCGTGATGAAGCATTACAGAACAAGTAAAGAGACTTGTCGGTAATGAGATTGAACTAGGTATGGTGATACTGACGATCGAATCTTGGGCAAGTAACATACCGATGACAAAGGGAACAAGATATGTTATTGTGCGGTTTGACTAATAAAGATCTTCGTAGAATATGTAGAAGCCAATAGGAGAATCCAGGTTCCGCTATTGGTTATTTATCGGAGATGTGTCTCAATCATGTCTACATAGTTCTCAAACCCGTAGGGTCCGCACGCTTAACGTTCAATGACGATTTGTATTATGAGTTATGGGTTTTTGATGACCGAAGTTTGTTCAGAATCCCAGATGAGATCACGCACATGATGTGGAGTCTCGAAATGGTCTAGAGGTAAATATTGATATATTGGAAGGTTATGTTTGCACACCAAAATGGGTTTGAAAAGGTTCGTACATTTTCCGGAGTACCGGGAGGTTACCGGAACCCCCCGGGGGTTAATGGGCCTACATGGGCCTTAGTGGAGAAGAGGAGGCAGCGGCCAGGAGGTGGTGCCTGTGACGCCCCCGATTCAATCGTACACTAATCATACACACAAATGTGTACGATCAAGACCAGGGACTCACGGGAAGATATCACAACACAACTCTAGACAGAAATCAAAATGATACAAGCTTTATATTACAAGCCAGGGGCCTCGAGGGCTCAAATACATAGCTCGATAGACAAGAGAGTCAGCGGAAGCAAAAATACCTGAGTACAGACATAAGTTAAACAAGGATGCCTTAAGAAGGCTAGCACAAAAGCAACACGATCAAAGAGGCAAGGCCTCCTGCCTGGGACCTCCTAACTACTCCTGTTCGGCGGCGGTCTCCACGTAGCAGTATCCGTCGGCGGTGGCAACTAGCTCCAGGGATCCACCATCTGGTTGCATCAACCGGAAAGAAGAAAGAAGGGAAAAAAGGGGTAGAAAAGCAACTGTGAGAACTCATCCAAAGTACTCGCAAGCATCAGATCTATACCATGTATGCATTGGTATCAAATGGAATGTTTGTATCCGTGGACTGAACTGCAGAATGCCAGAATCGAGGGGGAAGGCCTAGCCTATCGAAGACTAGCATCTTCACGTAGCTCTGAGCATCTTGTAACATGTAGAAGAGTAAAGAATATCAGTTTATAATTAACAAACATGTTGTAGCATCAACGCAGAGAGATCCTTCCTCGACTCCCTGCGAGAAGGCAATCCCAGAGCCATATATCCATCACATATCTCAAGTATCCATTTGTAGTTATATTAGATCAGGATATAAGTCTGAACATCCATTCCGCGGACACGATATTCGAATATATATCTTCCCTGCAGGGGTGCACCACGTTACCCAACACGCTCGATCACTCTGGCCGGACACACTTTACTGGGTCAATGCCCGGCCTCAGAAGATCAACACATCGCAACCCTACCTAGGCTCAGCAGAGTGGTCCCTGCCGATCTACATCCTAAGCACTCCGAGGTCTTGGGCCCGTCGCCCGCAGCACTCCGGTTCGTTGCGAGCAGGGTAGATACCAACACCGCCTCGGATGGCCAGCATGATCCGACCGTGCCGCACTGCTGAACTGGACGTTTGACAAAGATTCGGCTGATACTGCGACGTCGAGGCCCATATCTATTCTCGCGTGGTGGTTAGTGCGTAAAGGCCAGAGGCCAACTCAGAACAAATACCCAAACCTGTTAGTGCTTTGGGGGCTCGCAGAAATGAGCAGAGTTTCGCGATAAGGTGACCCCGTCGCCCCGTCTCATGTACTTACGACAAGGGCCCAGACTATCCGGCCGTGCCATGTGGAAAACTCGCGGGTGCTCTACGGGCCCGCCCGACTTTCACATCAACTCGCGGGTACCCCTTAGGGCCGACCCGACTACATCAATGGTCTCAAGTTAAGTCAAGGTAACCGTGTGTCCAAATATCAAGGGGAAAACCCGAGGAATCACCCTCGGTGAAATCCACTCGATGTAATCCACAAGGTGAACATAAGAGGACCCACCCTCGTTGACCACGACCAAATAGCTACACTACAGAGATCTCATCAGGAGTGATGTATGAGGTTCCACCCTCGGCACTCGATGGTAACTCTGCAGGGTCGAGCAACAAAAAGGGGCATGATGTGATGTAAGGTGTCGGGCTCTTGTCATCGATCACATTGATCGAGGCATCGATGATGAAGCAGGGGCAACAAGGACAAGTGGGGGTCACTGATGGATCACTAGCCAACGTATACTAAGCAGTTTAGGATAAGCAGGTAGGTAACAATAGCAGGTACAAAAGCAGGCTATGCATCGGAATAGGAGCAAACAATAACAGTAGCAAAATCTAATGCAAGCATGAGAGAATAGAATGGGCGATATCGGGATGATCAAAGAGGGGGGCTTGCCTAGAAGCTCCGCTGAAAGGGAAGAAGGGTCGTCGGAGACGTAGTCGATCACAGGGGTAACATCAGTCTCGGGGTCTATCAAAGAGAAGAGAGGGAAGAAACAATAAATATAAAGCAAACATAGCATCACAAAGCATAACATGGCAATATGTTGTGCCGGGTATGACCTAACATATGGCTACACGATATAGGTGAAGGGGAATTCAACCGGGAATGTATTCCCGGTTCCGGACCTGTGTCAGACAGATGACCGGAGGGGGAATGTTCCATGTTCAGATAGTTTAGAGGCATCTGACAGGTAAAAGAACCATGTATTCGGATTCGCCTCGTCGTTCTGAGCAACTTTCATGTAGAAAACATTTTCAACCGAGTTATGGTTTATTTTCTATGAATTTCTAAAGGTTTCAACATTTTCTAGAATTAAATAAATTATCAGAAAAGAATTACGTCAGCATGACATCACTGTGACATCAGCAGTCAACAAGATGGCTGACCAGGTCAAACTGACCAGTGGGTCCCACCTGTCATAGACAGTGGACTAACAGAAGTTTAAATTTAACTAAACTAAGGCTAATTAGAAGCTGGGCCCCACACGTCAGTGACTGATTAGGTTTAACTAATTAAGTTTATTTTTAAAAACGTTTGACTAACCTAATTAGGTGGCGGGGCCTATATGTCAGTGGCTGGGGAATAGTACCCCGCATTGACCGTGGTCAACGCGGTCAAACAGAGGCGCAGGGGCCCACTGCCAGTGGCATTGGGCGGGCCCCACACCACGCCAGGTCAGAGCCGGCACCGGAGAGCTCCAGCGAGCGCATCCGCGGTGGTTTCTCGCCGGAGTTCGTTGGGATTTTTGCTATAGAGGGCCAAAACACGCGCCGTGGCTTGTGTTTGAACGAGTGCAGATCATCGCGTCCAACGTGGGTGGTCATGCGAGCTGGGATGGCCGGAGTCGTCGCAGTCGACATGGACGACCGAGACCCGAGGCACGACGAGCTCGCAAACGGTGCAACAGCGAGCAAAACAAGTAGTGCTGAGCACGTAAGGCGTCTACGCGTGTGGGCGAGCATGATGGACACGTTTGCACGGGCGTTCGGTCACCGGAACATGGCCGGCGACGAGCTCAGCGGTGGCGAGCTCGAACATGTGGGGAACGGCACCTACGGGCGCGACAATGGAGGGAAGATGGAGGGGAGGGAGCCGAGGCTCACCGGGTGGCTACATAAAGCCCCTGGAAGGTTAGTAGTAGCAGCATGCATCACCGGAGTCGAAGGGGATCGCCGGAGCATAGGTGGAAGGAGGGCGGCTTGATCCGCTTCCTGTGGTGCTCCCCGGCTTGCGCTCGTGGACTGGGACGAGGTAGTCGACAACGGCAGAGCTGATAGGAACGATGGCGAGGTGAGGCGACGATGGTAGCTAAGTGACCGCGGCGGCGCGGCCATGGTGGTGCTCAGACGAGATTGAGCGTGAGCAGAAGAGCGAGGGAGAGGAGGGGTAACCGGGTGAGAGGGAAAAGATCTCGGCGGAAGCCAGGGCGCCGATGCTGGCATCCTTATCCTCCCTGCGGCGCCTGTAGCGGCATGATCAGTGAGGTGGGTTCGGGGGCGACCATGGGCACGGTCGGAGGAACAGGGAGGGGGAAGGAGCGACCAAGGAGGGGGCGTGGGCCGGCCTAGCTGGGTCAGCTAGCTCGGGTGGGCCGAACCCAGCTTGGTCGTTTGGCCTAGTGGGGCAGGGCCTTTTTCTCCCCCCCTCTATGTTTCCTTTTCCTTTTTAGCAGCTTTTGCCTTTTCTTTTAGCCACAATTGACTTTGCAAAAATATGCCAGTGGCCAAAACAATTTCAAAGGATTATTGTGCACGGCCAAAAATGATTGTGAGGCTTTTGAAAAGTTTGCAATTTTTTTATAAATTAAAAAGGCATTTAATTTGTTGCTTAGGTCACTATTTTAAGTTGTTGAGGCCACTTAATTTTTTTTGCAAAAATGTTGGTTGAACACCAATATTAGTTATAGATTAATTAGCACCCGACGAACATTTTAGTTGTCATGTTTGACAAAATTTTATTTTTGACTTTAAACTCGGTTTTGAATTTGAGTTTGAACTAAGATTTGAATCAAGCGAGGATTAGCAACAGTAATGTGATGACATGGCACCATTAACTCGGGATTACTATAGCTTAATTATCCGGGCGTCACAATTCTCCTCTACAAGAAATCTCGTCCCGAGATTTAAGGGGTGTAGTAAGGGGGAAAGACTCAGGAAGGACGGAACTCGACACAAGATAGGTATGTTGGGGCTATCTCAGTGAACGTGATACAGAGGTATCTCTCAAGTTGAAATTTAAGAAAGTTCTCGAGAAGAAGGTAAGGAGGTGCAGTAAGAAGCTTCAACCGGGTAAGCAATCGTTCATTGCCTGAAATAGAGGGTGAATGGGGTTTAGAGCAATGGGAATAAGTACGGCGTCTGATGCCAGAATAGATCACTAGGTAGATCGCTCATGGCTTACATATGAAGTCAAGCATGAGGAACAACTATGGAAAATAGGGATGTACAGGAGTCAGGTTTCGATCCTGTGGAACTGTGGGTTATGGGCCCACTATGTGGGTTAAAAACAGGAAGGGCGCTAACATTTTGCACGGTCATGCTAGCAAGACATGTCAGAGGGCAGCCTGTCAGTTATGTTGGCAACAACATCGGTACCAAGGGCGAGGGACGAAGAGAACCATTTTCCTGCTTGTTAAGACGAGGCGGGCCAATAGGCAAAGTTCTCGTCCATCTGCGGCTACCGGAATGTCATCAACAATAGTAACAAGGTCTTACTGACAGAGTTTGTACACCGAGGTGTTACATGAGCACGGAATTATCACTGCTCAGGTAAGTTGGGTTCCAAGAAATGTTAACAAAACAAGGGAAAGGGAAGTGTAGACTTGAATCAGTTAACGGTGTCCTCGAGTGTCTAACAACTCAGAACCCGTGGAAAATTTGAATCGACAAGAAATAATAGTTGATGAAGAACTCATCAGAAGTTACGTAGTTTCGTGATATTCTCGAGATACTAGTGGGTAATACCCGAAGGTAGATCAACGTAGAGGTTGGACTGGTGAAATGATCTGCAGAAGACAAGTACTTTAACTTGTCCGAGAAATGGGATCAAAGAAGAACAATATGGTTGGAACCACTGTTGCAAAGAACCAAACATAGATACGAGATGAACTTATCACAAGGGGATAATTAATATTAAAAGAAGCTTCCATGATAAGATCTACATCATTTCCATGGGCATGAACACAAAGTTCAAGGTCGACTCCCACTTCTCCAACGCATAACCTTTCATTCATTTCTCGTTTTCAAAGAAGTTGTAATGTTGAAATTTTACCTGGCGAAAAGCCAGTAAAGTATAACCAGCATAACTTTTGAGTTGACACGAATTTATAGATTCAACCCATAGGGACATCTTGAGAACACATACTACAAACTTTAGGAATAAATAACTCAAGTTCGGAAGCAGAGTATGGTTGACAAGAGTGGGTATACAATTTACCGAATGCATTATGTATCCGAGGAAAGGCTCTCAAGGTTACTGAATATGAAGGACGCTATCGGATAAAACCCAACAAAGGATATGGTGGTCCACAAGGGATCTAATGTGAGTATTGGTACTCACCCAGAAGAAGAAAGAATGCAAGGATATCATATTATAGAAACGACTGACTAATTCAAAGCTTAACTGCAAAGGAATTATGATTTCCAAGATGGTGGATCAGAAGCAAAGGCTCTAATCAAAGACAAGTAAGTTGAATAGACATAGATCAACAATCAATCAAGGCTTGATTCCCTGAACACCAGCCCATGTCCGTAGTGATGTCTGAACCAAGGGGAGAATTTTAAATAGGACTGATGATCGCGAGCATTCGCAAATGAATCGACTCAAATGCTCAAAATTACGATGATAAAGGATGCTAATGAGTATTGCTAGACATATGGAAGCAACCATAATGTAAGCAGATAAATATTAGCAAAGCAATAGTTGTAGAGGATTATCGGAAGATCGGATCGTATTCCAAAGTATCTTGTGAATCACATGATCAAGTGTGGATGAACAGATACTCGGCAAGCGCGAGTAGTTATCCGTAGGGGATATCCATGTGGCAAATAACTGCAAGGTAGTAGGCTCAACGGATTCTCAGGACAACAGAGAGTAATTCGGGGCATCTTGTAAAAACAAGAGCAACTAGGGATGAAGATATGAACGGCAATGTAGGTAGTTACCCATAAGGAATTATCGGTGGTAGGGATCGCGTCGGCGAAGGGCACAAGGGTCTCGGGAACACATCGGAGAGTATCATCGGATTCTTCTGGTGCACCAAGCAATCATTTGGTATGAGGGGCTCTCCGGTGAAAGTATTTACCCAGAGTTAGAGTTAGCAAAGATCATTTAACCCAAATAGAAGAGAGATCAGAATCCCAGAGTATAGACGAGGAATAAAAGATCCTAATACCACCCAGTGGCTGCGTGGGCCCGTAAGCCACACAGCCATGTTAGTAAAACAATTTTTCAAAGACTAGACTCAACTTCGGCCAAGGAGTTGGAAAGGGGGATCCTATAGGCAGTCGGATCTGATACCAACTTGTGATGCCCCCGATTCAATCGTACACTAATCATACACGCAAATGTGTACGATCAAGATCAGGGACTCACGGGAAGATATCACAACACAACTCTACACACAAATAAAAATAATACAAGCTTTATATTACAAGCCAGAGGCCTCGAGGGCTCGAATACATAGCTCGATACACAAGAGAGTCAGCGGAAGCAACAATATCTGAGTACAGACATAAGTTAAACAAGTATGCCTTAGGAAGGCTAGCACAAAAGCAACACGATCGAAGAGGCAAGGCCTCCTGCCTGGGACCTCCTAACTACTCCTCGTCGTCATCGGTCTCCACGTAGCAGTATCCGTCGGCGGTGGCAACTGGCTCCAGGGATCCACCATCTGGTTGCATCAACCGGAAAGAAGGAAGAAGGGAAAAAAGGGGTAGCAAAGCAACCGTGAGTACTCATCCAAAGTACTCGCAAGCATCAGGTCTATACTATGTATGCATTGGTATCAAATGGAAGGTTTGTATATGTGGACTGAACTGCAGAATGCCAGAATAGAGGGGGAAGGCCTAGCCCATCGAAGACTAGCATCTTCACGCAGCTCCGAGCATCTTGCAGCATGTAGAAGAGAAAAGAATAGCAGTTTATCATTAACAAACATGTTGTAGCATCAACGCCCAGAGATCCTTCCTCGACTCCCTGCGAGAAAGCAATCCTGGAGCCACATATCCATCACATATCTCAAGTATCCATTTCTAGTTATATTAGATCATGATATAAGTCTGAACATCCATTACCGCAGACACGATATTCGAATATATATCTTCCCTGCAGGGGTGCACCACGTTACCCAACACGCTCGATCACTCTGGCCGGACACACTTTACTGGGTCAATGCCCGGCCTCAGAAGATCAACACGTCGCAGCCCTACCTAAGCTCAGCAAAGAGGTTCCCGCCGGTCTACATCCTAAGCACTCCAGGGTCTTGGGACCATCGTCCACAACACTCGGGGTCGTTGCGAGCAGGGTGGATACCAGCACTGCCTCGGATGTCCAGCACGATCCGACCATGCCGCACTGCTGAACTGGACGTCTGACAAAGCTTCGGCGGATACTGCGATGTCGAGGCCCATATCTATTCTCGCATGGTGGTTAGTGCGTGAAGGTTAGAGGCCAACTCAGAACAAATACCCAAACCTGTTAGTGCATTAGGGGCTCGCGGAAACGAGCAAAGACTCACGATAAGTTGACCCCGTCGCCCCGTCTCATGGACTTACAGCAAGGGCCCAGACTGCCCGACCGTGCCATGTGGAAAACTCGTGGGTGCTCTACGGGCCTACCCGACTTTCACATCAACTCGCGGGTACCCCTCAGGGCCGACCCGACTTCATCAATTGTCTCAAGTAAAGTCAAGCTAACCGTGTGTCCAAACATCAAGGGGAAAACCCAAGGAATCACCCTCGGCGAAATCCACTTGATGTAATCCTCAAGGTGAACGTAAGAGGAACCACCCTCGTTGACCACGACCTAATAGCTACACTACAGAGATCTCATCAGGAGTGATGTATGAGGTACCACCCTCGGCAATCGATGGTAACTCTGTAGAGTCGAGCAACAAAAAGGGGCGTGATGTGATGTGAGGTGTCGGGCTTTGGTCATCGATCACGTTGATCGAGGCGTCGATGATGAAGCAGGGGCAACAAGGACAAGTGGCGGTTACTGATGGATCACTACCCAACCTATACTGAGCAGTTTAGGATAAGCAAGTAGGTAACAATAGCAGGCACAAAAGCAGGCTATGCATCAGAATAGGAGCAAACAATAAGAGTAGAAAAATCTAATGCAAACATGAGAAAATGGAATGGGCAATATCAGGATGATCAAATGGGGGGGGGCTTGTCTGGAAGCTCCGCTAAAAGGAAAGAAGGGTCGTCGGAGACGTAGTCGATCATAGGGGCAACATCAGTCTCGGGGTCTATCAAAGAGAAGAGCGGGAAGAAACAATAAATATAAAGCAAACATAGCATCACAAAGCATAACATGGCAATATGCCGTGCCGGGTGTGACCTAACGTATGGCTAATAGATATAGGTGAAGGGGAATTCAACCGGGAATGTATTCCCGGTTCTGGACCTGTGTCAGACAAATGATCGGAGGGGGTATGTTCCATGTTCATATAGTTTAGAGGCGTCTGACAGGTAAACGGACCGTGTATTCAGATCCGCCTCGTCGTTCTAAGCAACTTTCATGTAGAAAACATTTTCATCCGAGTTACGGTTTATTTTCTATGAATTTCTAAAGGTTTAAACATTTTTTGGAATTAAATAAATTATTAGAAAAGAATTACGTCAGCATGACATCACTATGACGTCAACAGTCAACAAGATGGCTGACCAGGTCAAACTGACCAGTGGGTCCCAAACGTCAGTGACTGATTAGGTTTAACTAATTAAGTTTATTTTTAAAAATGTTTGACTAACCTAATTAGGTGGTGGGGCCTATATGTCAGTGACAAGGGAATAGTAACCCACGTTGACCATGGTCAACGCGGCCAAACAAAGGTGCAGGGGCCCACTGTCAGTGGCACTGGGCTGGCCCCATGCCACGCCAGGTCAGGGCCGGCGCCGGAGGAGCTCCGCCCAGCGCATCCGCGGCGGTTTCTCGCCGGAGTTCGTCGGGATTTTCGCTATAGAGGGCCAAAACGCAGGCCGTGACTTGTGTTCTAACGAGTGCAGAACGCCGCGTCCAATGTGGGTGGTCACGCGAGCTAGGATGGCCGGAGTCGTCGCCGGCGACATGGACGGCCGAGACCCGAGGCACAGCAAGCTCGCAAACGGCGCAACGACGAGCAAAACGAGCAGTGCTGAGCACATAAGGCGTCTACGCGTGCGGGCGAGCATGACGGACACACTTGCGCGGGCGTTCGGTCACTAGAACGTGGCCGGCAACGAGCTCGATGGCGGCAAGCTCGAACATGTGGGGAACGGCACCTACGGGCGCGGCAATGGTGGGAAGACGGAGGGGAGGGAGGCGAGGCTCACCGGGCGGCTACGTAAAGCCCCTAGAAGGTTAGTACCAGCAGCAGGCGTCACCGGAGTTGAAGGGGATCGCCGGAGCAGAGGCGGAAGGAGGGTGGCTTGATCCGCTACCTGCGGTGCTCCCCGGCTTGTGCTCGTGGACGGGGACGAGGTAGTCGACGATGGCGGAGCTGATAGGCATGATGGAGAGGTGAGGCGACGATGGTGGCTAAGTGAGCGCGGCGATGCAGCCATGGTGGCGCTCAGACGAGATCGAGCGTGAGTAGGAGAGTGAGGGAGAGGAGGGGGAAGTGGGTGAGAAGGAAAAGATCTCGGTGGAAGCCAGGGCCCCGACACTGGCGTGCTTATCCTCCCTGCGGCGCCTGTGTCGGCGTGGTAGGCGAGGTGGGTTCGGGGGTGACCGTGGGCACGGTCGGAGGAACAGGGAGGGGGGAGGAGCGACCCAGGAGGGGGTGTGGGCCGGCCTAGCTGGGCCAGCTAGCTCGGGTGAGCCGAAGCCAGCTGGGCCGTTTGGCCTAGTGAGGCAGGGGCTTTTTCTCCCTCCCCTCTGTGTTTCCTTTTCCTTTTTTAACAACTTTTGCCTTTTCTTTTAGCCACAATTGACTTTGCAAAAATATGCCACTGTCCAAAACAATTTCAAAGGATTATTGTGCACGACCAAAATGGATTGTGAGGCTTTTGAAAAGTTTGCAATTTTTTTATAAATTAAAATGGCATTTAGTTTGTTTCTTAGGTCACTGTTTTAAGTAGTTTAAGCCACTTAAACATTTTGCAAAAATGTTGGTTGAACACCAATATTAGTTATAGATTAATTGGCACCTGATGAACATTTTAGTTTTCATGTTTGACAAAATTTGAATTTTGACTTTAAACTCGGTTTTGAATTTGAGATAGAACTAAGATTTGAATCAAGCAAGGATTAGCAACAGTAATGTGATGACATGGCACCATTAACTCGGGATTACTGTAGCTTAATTATCGGGGCGTCACAACGCCCCCCAGCCCAGTCCGAATTGGACAAGGGGTGGGGGCGCGGCCCCCTCTCTTTCCTTCTCCCTCTCCACCTTTCCCCTTCTCCCCTCTCCGGAAAAGGAAGGGGGGGATCCTACTTGGACCAGGGAGTCTTAGTAGGACTCCCCACACTTGGCGCGCCCTGGCGCCGGCCGCCTCCTCCCCTCCTCCTTTATATACGGGGGCGGGGGTGTTGGGGAACGTAGCATGCAATTTCAAAAAAAATCCCACGATCACGCAAGATCTATCTAGGAGATGCATGGCAACGAGAGGGGGAGAGTGTGTCCACGTTCCCTCGTAGACTGAAAGCGGAAGCGTTAGTTAACGCAGTTGATGTAGTCTAACGTCTTCACGATCCAACCGATCCAAGTACCGAACGTACGGCACCTCCATGTTCAGCACACATTCAGATCGATGACGTCCCTCGAACTCTTGATCCAGCAGAGGGTCGAGGGAGAGTTTCATCAGCACGACGGCATGGTGACGGTGTTGATGATGTGATCCGTGCAGGGCTTCACCTAAGCACTATGATGATACTATCGGAGGAGTAAACGGTGGAGGGGGGCACCGCACACAGCTAAGACAATGTTGTGTCTTTGGGGTGCCTGCTGCCCCCGTATATAAAGGAGGGAGGAGGAGGCCGGCCACCAGGGACGCACCAAGGGAGGGGGGAGTCCTACTAGGACTCCACTCCTAGTAGGATTCGGCCCCCCCTCTTCTTTTACTTCTTACGGAGGTGGAAAGGGGGAGCTCCTATTGTGCGCTGCAAGCGCCGGCCAGCGCTCCTGGCACTTGCACGCAGCGCGTTGCGGGCCGGCCCAATGAATCAGTGCAAAAAATGCAAAACGCGTAGGGAAAAAAGCTGACGCTAATTCGGCCACATCACGAATCAATCTTTGCACGTGAAAGCTTATTACTTCAAGCCTTTACCACTATACCAGGCTAAGTTTGTTGCCTATTATCAGGAAATAAATCTATTTGAGCTCTCCCTTAGTACAAACATTAACATATATGTTCACGTTGATTAATATAAAGAACGAAAAATTCGCCAAAAACAGAAACATTTACGAATTAAAAAATGTCATGGATTTTGAACAAAAAATCACGAAATTTTCAAAAAAAGGTTCACCGAAGTTGAAAATAGTTCATCAAATTTGAAATAAATTCATGGATTCTTGAAAAAGTTCATTGGGTTTGAAAAG
The DNA here is from genome assembly GCF_002162155.2 of Triticum dicoccoides. Taxonomy (NCBI): domain Eukaryota; kingdom Viridiplantae; phylum Streptophyta; class Magnoliopsida; order Poales; family Poaceae; genus Triticum; species Triticum dicoccoides. The sequence goes on from NC_041389.1 coordinate 395,122,847, forward strand.
AGTTCATCAATTTTTTGGAAAAAGTTCACCAAACTTTAAGAAAGTTCATCAAATCTTAAAAAAGTTCATCAAATTTAAAAAAATTTCATCAATTTTCAAAAATAGTTTATCAAAATATGAAAAAAGTTCATTGACTTTAGAAAAGAGTTCATCAAAATTTTGAAAAAGTTCATCGAAAAATAAAAAAGTTCACGAATTGAAAAACTGCGCATTTAAAAAAATGGAAAAGAAAAAGAACAAAAAAACTGACAAACGAATAGAAGAGTAAAATGAAGATACATGCACAAGTTGGTTGGTGGCGTGTTGGTTGTGCTGTGTTTATTTGTGAAGGAGGTCGTGGGTTCGATTCCTTGGTAGTGCTATTAATTTTTTGGATTAAAACACAGGAAGGAAAAACTCTCGACGGGCCGGCCCAGCATGGGAGTGCTGCACGCGCTATAAAGAGAATGCACGTTAACGGGCGTCTGCAGCGCTAAATAGGATTTGCCGTGGAAAGGGGGGAGGAGAGGGCGTAGGAGAAGGAAAGGGGGGTGGCACCCCGTTTCCCTAGTCCAATTCGGCCTCCTCCCTTGTGGGGGGCACTGGTTAGCCTCCCTCCCATGGCCCATATGGCCCATATCTTCCACCGGGGGGTTCCGGTAACCCTTCCGGTACTCCGGTTTGTACCCGATACACCCCAGAAACCTTCCGGTGTTTGAATACCACCTTCCAATATATCAATCTTTACCTCTCGACCATTTAGAGACTCCTTGTCATGTCCGTGATCTCATCCGGGACTCCAAACAAACTTCAGTCACCAAAACACATAACTCATAATACAAATCGTCATCGAACGTTAAGCGTGCGGACCCTACGGGTTCGAGAACTATGTAGACATGATCGAGACACATCTCCGATCAATAACCAATAGCGGAACCTGGATACTCATATTGGATCCTACATATTCTACGAAAATCTTTATCAATCAAACCGCACAACAACATACGTTGTTCCCTTTGTCATCTGTATGTTACTTGCCCGAGATTCGATCGTCGGTATCTTCATACCTAGTTCAATCTCAATACTGGCAACTCTCTTTACTCGTTTCGTAATGCTTCATCCCACAACTAACTCATTAATCACATTGCTTGCAAGGCTTATAGTGATGAGCATTACCGAGAGGGCCCAGAGATACCTCTCTGATACACGGAGTGACAAATCCTAATCTCGACCTATGCCAACCCAACAAACACCTTCAGAGACACCTATAGAGCATCTTTATAATCACCCAGTTACATTGTGATGTTTGATAGCACACAAGGTGTTCCTCCGGTATTCATGAGTTGCATAATCTCATAGTCAGAGGAACATGTATAAGTCATGAAGAAAGCAGTAGCAATAATACTTAATGATCATTATGCTAAGCTAACGGATGGGTCTTGTCCATCACATAATTCTCTAATGATGTGATCCCGTTCATCAAATGACAACACATGTCTATGGTCAGGAAACATAACCATCTTTGATTAACGAGCTAGTCAAGTAGAGGCATACTAGGGACACTTTTTTTGTCTATGTATTCACACATGTACTAAGTTTCCGGTTAATATAATTCTAGCATGAATAATAAACATTTGTCATGATATAAGGAAATATAAATAACAACTTTATTATTGTCTCTAGGGCATATTTCCTTCAGTCGCCCACTTGCACTAGAGTCAATAATCTAGTTCACATCACCATGTGATTTAACACCAATAGTTCACATCTGTATGTGATTAACACCCATAGTCCACATCACCATGTGACCAACAACCAAAGGGTTTACTAGAGTTAATAATCTAGTTCACATCGCTATGTGATTAACACCCAAAGAGTACTAAGGTGTGATCATGTTTGGCTTGTGAGAGAATTTTAGTCAATGGGTCTGCTAAATTCAGAGCTGTATGCTTTTTGCAAATTTTCTATGTCTACAATGCTCTGCATGGAGCTACTCTAGCTAATTTCTCCCACTTTCAATATGTATCCAGATTGAGACTCGGTGTCATCTGGATTGGTGTAAAGCTTACATCGACGTAACTCTTTTCGGCGAACTCTTTATCACCTCCATAACTAAGAAATACTTCCTTAGTCCTCTTAGGTTACTAAGGATAACTTTGACCGCTATACAGTGATCCACTCCTGGATCACTATCGTACCCCCTTGCCAAACTCATAGTGTCGGTGTCAAAACCGGTGGATCTCAGGTAGGGGGTCCCGAACTGTGCGTCTAGGCGGATGGTAACAGGAGACAAGGGACACGATGTTTTTACCCAGGTTCGGGCCCTCTCGATGGAGGTAAAACCCTACTCCTGCTTGATTAATATTGATGATATGTGTCGGGGGTTGGGTACGACATATGCCAAAGGATGGCTTATCATGGTGGGAGCGAGTAGAACGTCGCCGGTGCCTAGAAGCGGGATGAGGCGAAAACATGCACGCCGGCGGAACTTACCCAGCTTCAGGGCTCTCCTAGGAGATAACACCCCTACTGCTGCTCTGCGGGGTCTCCGCATGATCACTAAAGCAAAGTGGCTACAATGGTGCTCCTCGAGCTGTTTCGGGAGGCAAGAGAGGGCAAGGCTAGCTCTCTCCTCCCTGTGCTATCTGGCCTATCTCTATCTAGGTCCGAACCCTTTGCATGGGTGCCCTGGGGGGTTTATATAGGCCTACCCCCCGGGGGTACAATAGTAATCCGGCTGGTCGCGGGTCCCAGCCATCTATCTCTCAGACCGCCATCTTTCCCGCCGGCTTCTGGGGCCCACCGACTGGCGGGTCGCGCGGACAGGCTTGATACTGTAGCGGCACCCTTGATGACGCATGCTCGGTCATTGGGTCGTGGCAACAGTGCCGCCGTCTATCGGGCGATCACCGTCGCCATTCCCCATCCTATCTGGTTAATGGCTCGTGGGGCCCTGGGGGGGAGTCGGCCGACTCCTGGGGGGCCGACTCCCACAGGTCTGTCTTCGGGGTGCCCAGGCCGCCTTCGGCCCACCAACTGACAGGTGGCCCCGCCGTCTTCGGGCCGTTCAGGCCGGCGTCGTGGGCACAGTGTACTGCGCACTGTGGCTGAGGTCAGGGCAGGCATGGCAACAATGTCGCATCTCGCCGGAGATCTTCCAGCGATACGGCTCACTGTAGCCATGCCGGTCCTTCGTAAGCAGGGGGAAACGGCCATGCCGTGACTGTACCCTGCATCGTACTTCGAGATGAGGGAGGAGTCTTGGGCCGACTCTCCATAGTCGGCCCTTCTGGAGGTCGCCAGCCTGGAGTCGGCTTATGTTGGAGTCGCCGTCTGAGACTCGGCATATTTTGGAGTCGCTCCTGGGACTCGGCCTGCCCCGATGTCTTGAAATGTCCTGGGGCTCGGGTTAGCCTACCCGTGGCCCATTACTCCGACAGTAGTCCCCGAAGCGGGTGAAGCCCTGCGGACGCTGCTTTGTGGGCCTTCAACAGTTTCAACCTTCAAGGAACAGACTCTGGAACTCGGCTGCCGGCTTCCCTTGGGCCGACTGTCGAAAGTCGGAGGTTTAGTGGAGAGCCGAAGCTTGAAAGTCGCGGCGGGAAACCAGGCGGCGTGCCTGATACGCTTCCCCGCAGCCATCAGGGCGGTCCTATCGCGTGGTGCCACATGGGGAGAACAGTCTGCCTGCCCACGCGCGCGACGGGACGGGCCGTCAGGCGGGGCCCGCCACTACCGCGCCTCGGCATACGAACGGATCCATTGCGGCCATGGACGGTTGGTTTTCCCACGTCGTTACTGCGTGCAGTAACTTCGTGGGGTAAATCGTGGGGCGGCGTGGGGCATCATGCGCAGTTAATCCCATGCCCGCCCCTCGGCTTCTTAGCCCGCACGGCTATAAGTAGGCGGGGGGAAGCAGAGCGGCACAGCACGCGCGCCCTTCTTCCCCGCTCCCCCGGCTCATCTTGCCTTCTCTCCCTCCTGCTACCGCCATTGAGAAATAGCACACCATACCGCGGCGATGAGCTCTTCCTCCGCCGCGGCCCCCGCCGTGCGCTCTGGCGTATGGGATGGCTCAGAGGTAGAAGAAGAACACATCGAGTTCCTCCGCCAGATGCGCCGTCTCCCCAGCGCGGACCTCTTGCGCGCCCGTGCCGCGCCGGTGGGGGAAATCCGGCCGGCGCCGGAAGAGAGCGAGCGGGTCATCTTCCGCTCGCACCTCATGCGCAGCCTGGGGCTGCCGGCGAGCGGCTTCTTCCGGTCGTTCTTGGAGTTCCACAGTCTTCAGCCGCACCACCTCACTCCAAACACGGTGGTGTTGCTCTCCGCCTTCGCCACTCTGTGCGAAGGTTTCCTTGGCATTCTCCCCACCATCGAGCTGTGGGGAGAATTCTTCTCTTCTAAGCTCGGCACGCAGATCGCCGGCGTGCCGGCTCAGTGCGGCGCCTTCATCGTGATGCGGCGCTCGACGGCCGACAACCCCTTTCCTCCCATCACGCTGATCAAGTCGGTGAAGATGTGGCAGCGCTCATACTTCTACGTGAAGAACCTCGCCTCCGACGGCGGTTGGGTCAATTTGCCGCCTTACAATGCCGCTCCCCTGACTGGGAGGCTCCCCAGCTGGTCCCACTGAGTCAAGACGCTGACTCCCGCCGGAGCCGCCGCCGTAGCGCGACTCCGAGTCTTGATGCAGTCGGAGGGACTGGTCGGGGCCGACTTGCTGGCCGCCTTCGTGGCGCGCCGAGTTCTCCCGCTCCAAGGCCGGCCTCACCTGATCTGTCAGATGAGCGGCCTCCGAGACCGAAGTCGGATGAGCACCAAGGAGATGCCCCGCAAGGAGATGGCAAACACGGTGAATTACATCGCGCACTGCGAGTTCGAGGAGGACTGGCAGTTCGGCAAGGAGCCGTACTCGCGTGACAATCCTCCACCAGTGGTAAGTCGCGTCCCCCTATCGTTTTGTCTTTTTTCGCAGCCGACTCCGGCTTCTGACTCTTCCTGGCCTCTTCTGAACTAGAATCCTCTTATGCAGCCCGCCGCCGGTGCCACGAGACAGCCCCGCGAGTATGTTCCCGACCGCGTGGAGAGCGACGTCGACGACCCTGACTTGGGGGCGGCGGCGATGGAAGCCGACGCCGAAGGCGGGGGAGGAGGAGCAGAAGGCGACTTCAGGCCCTCGGCCACCTTCGCCGACTAGCCTGACGACGACGCCAAAGGCGAAGTCGCTCCGCGCCACCAGCTGAGGATCGGCCCACCGGGCGCCGGCTCCTCCGCCGGCCCGGCCGGCCAAGGCGGCGCGAAGAGGCGTCACGCCGGGCCGAGTGCGCCCGGTGGCAAATTGAAGAAGTTCAAGGGGGCGGCCGCCGCGACGAGATGAGAGGAGGCGGCCGCGAAGGCCAACCGCTTCCGAAGGGAAGTGAGAAAGCCGCCGCTAGTCTCTGCGTGAGTCTTTATGCTTTTTTATTTTCCCTTGTTGAATCTTGTCCGAGTCTTTTTGTTATATACTCGCTCCACTCTTCTTCAGGGCCCCTCTTTACCTTGAGAGAGTCGCCGTCCCCTCCGTCATGGGGTCGGCAGAGACGTCCGCCAATACTCGGCGGCCCGTCCCCGCCGCCGACCTCCGGGAGGCGACAGAGTGGAATGCGCGGGAGAAGTGCGAGGAGGAGGAGGCCGAATGTCTGGAGAAGGCGGAGGCCAACAGGGCGGCCGCCTCCGCCCAGAAGAAGCTGGATGATGCCGAAGCCGCCCTTGCGGCGAGACGGTGTGCCGAGGAGGCCGCGCGTCGCAGATCGGCGATGCTCGTCCCCCCACTATTGTCTGCACCGCCGCCTCCGGAGTTCACGGGGCAGACCGGGGAGGCCAGCACCGAGAACCCCGTCGTGGAGAAGGAGAGCGGTGAGGCCTCCATGTCGGACACTCTCGTGCCGCCACCGCCGCCTCCACCGTCGTCTGGGAGACCACACGGCAAACAGCCGGTGGGTCCATCGGAGCCGCCGGCCATGGACGAGGCCGAGGCACGGCTTCTTCTCCAAGTCGCCTCGCCGGCGCGCCGCCGTCTTGAGAGGGCGACCTCGGCGCCGCAACCTCGGGAGACCGGCGCTGCCAGCTCGGCAGCCCTAGACGCCGAGGCCACAAGCGCCGCGCCCATCGGGTGGGCGCGCGGAGGCGGCACTAGGCCACTAAATCAATTGCTCCTAGAAGTCCAGGCGAAGTTGCGGGCCGAAGGCGACGCCTTTCAAGCCTGCACCAGAGCGCACCTGGCCGCGCGAACGGCCGTCCGAGTAAGTTTCTTTTCCTTTTTGATTCTTGTTTTTCTCTGTGGGGGCGCGCCAGCGCACCCACTGCGTGTAGTCCCCGACTTCCGGGCCGGCTACTGAGCAGGCGGTTCGAAACTCCCTCTGGCGAGTTCCAAACACTAACTTTGTCTTCAATGACTTATTGCAGGAGTATCACAACCTCCGCGCCACTGCCTTCAACCGCAATGTTGAGGAGTTGAGCAAGCGGGCTACCGACTTGTCGGAAAGCCGGAGTGAGTTCTTCTTCTTCGTGGGGGCGCGCTGGCGCACCCGCGGGCTATAGTCCCCGAGATTCGGGCCGACTGCTGAGCAGTCGGGCCGGATCTTCCCGGCGATCTTCTTTGCTGGCGACTTATTCGTCTCTTCTTTCGCTCCTCAGAAGCCAACGCCGTTCTTCACAAGCAGCTGGGCGAGGCCAATACTGCCCGTCGTGCCAAGGAGGAGGAGTGTGGCAGGCTCGCCACGGAGCGCGACCTGCTGGCGGCGTAGCGGGCCGAGCAGAAGGAGCTGCTCAAGAAGGCGCAGGACGAGGCCGAGAAGAAGGAAGCCGCTCTCCTAGCCGAGTTCGAGAGCGAGCGCTCCTCCTGGACTGACAGGGAGGCGATGCTGACCTCCGGCTTCCACGAGATCGAGGATTGTTGATGGTACGTTTCTTTCGTTTCTTCGGGCTTCCGACTATGTGCCAGGCCGACTTCTGATTTTTCGGCCTGCTTCTTTTTTGTCTTGGCAGACTTCCTCCCTAGTCACTCGCAGGCGGTCCCTCTGGCCATCGAGGCTGCTCGTGAGGCGCGAAGGGCAAATGGTGAGGAGATCGCCGCCAATGCCCCCCGAACCGTCGATGAATAGCTCCTGAGCATTGAAGCCCGTCTTCGTCCGGCCCACCGGCAGATGCACCGGCTTCAGTGTGCCGGCGCCCAGGCGGTTGCCGCTTTGTGTCCGGACATGCCGGCTCTGCACACCGCCAGTCGGAGTCGCTGTCGGCCGTCTTGAGGCCTGGAAGGGCTCCTCGGCCCGGGCCGGAGCGCGCCGGGCCTTGGAGTTCATCAAGGCGTGATATCCAGGGCTGGACCTGGACCGTCTGGCCGCGTTCCGGTCAAAAGCCCAGGCCGAGCTGGAAGCCGTGGAGGGCGCCCTTATCGAGCATGCGGCAGCCATCGCCGAGTACACGGACACAAGTGTCTTCGTGCCCGAGGAGTCTTAAGGCGGCGAGGAAGTGCCGGCAGAGTGGTTCGGGATGAACCCGGAGTATGGCGAGGACTCGGCGCAGGTGATCGACTCCAGCACCGAGGAGGAGGACGAGGCGGAGGCCGAAGGCGAGGCGGAGGTGCCAGAAGACGGAGCAGGCGGCCAGCCTCAGCTCGACCGCGCCTCCAGCAACGAGCCGCGTCAAGAGAAGGCGACTGCCACCGGAGGCGATCAAACCCAGACCGCCCAGCCGACTGCCCCGGCGCCTGACACCGCCGTCTCCTCCAACCCTCCAATCCCAGATGCCGCCTCCTAGGCTGCTGTTTCCGCCTCTGCTTGTATGCCTTAAGTAATCTTTTGAGAACTTTGTTAGATTTGAACAATTCCACCCGCGGGGTGTATCTTGAACTTTTATTCGAAGATTCAGCCAAGGGCCTATGTAAATATTAATCTGCTTTCCGTCTTTCCTTGCTTACTGCTCTTTAGGCTTTTCCTTTTGCCGCCTTCCTTTAGTTGCTGCCTTGCCAGTCGGGCAGCCGCTCTGCGGACTGTTGCTGGGTCAAGTGCTTGGCTACTTCGGGAAGGCAAGTACTTGGCCGTTTAGAGTTTCTTAAGCAAGTCGGATAGAAAGCGGCAGGCTGACTACCCAGGAGTCGGACGTTCTTAATAGGGGCTAATAAAGACGGCGAGCCGGCTACCCATGAGTCGGCTTTCCGCTTCGAAAATGCTGGAGGCCGTCTTACGCTATGTTCGTGCTTTAGGTCCTTAGCCATTTTTCGTGTGGGCGCCCGTTCTTCCTCGCTCCCGCCCGCCTCACAGTCGCTCTGCGAACTACGGCTCTGCCGGGAGGCGGATTGGGCACCGCACACTACTTTTCTGACTGCGGGAAGCTCTCATAGCGCAAGGCGACGAGTCCCCGGGCCGACTAGACTAGCCTGGTGCCAAGCGGCTTGCAATGAAAGTAATGTACTCGGAGGCATAATTCTTGTCATACAGATAGTAAAAAGAGCAGTCCCCGAGCTCGTCTCGGGGGGCCCAAAGTCTTAGTACTTTAATACAAAAGGGGTAGTGCGATACATACTGCATCAACTGTAAAATCTTCGAAGAAGATTTGCATTCCACGGGCGCTCTGTCTCTTTGCCGGAGTCGTCCCTCTTGCGCGCTCGGGGCTTCTGAGCATCGATCAGATAGTAGGCGTCGTTCCCTAGCACCTTGCTGATGATAAAGGGGCCTTCCCAAGGTGCCGACAGCTTGTGCTGTCCGGCTGTTCGCTGGATCAGCCGGAGCACAAGGTCGCCTTCTTGGAAAGATCTTGGCCTGACCTTCCTGTTGTAGTATCGACGCAGGCTCTGCTGGTAGATGCCGGACCGGCTGAGTGCCAACAGCCGGCCTTCTTCCAGCAGATCGATGCCTTCTTGACGTGCTTCTTCTGCTTCTTCCTCGGTGTACATGGTGACTCGCGGGGAGTCGAATTTTATGTCCGTTGGGATGACGGCTTCAACGCCATAGACGAGGAAGAAAGGTGTGAAGCCGGTTGACTTGTTTGGAGTCATGCGCAGACTCCAGAGGACGGCTGGCAGCTCCTCGAGCCAACAGCCGGCAGATCGCTCCAGCGGTACGACGAGTCGAGGCTTGATGCCGGATAAGATGAGGGCGTTGCTCGCTCCACCTGGCCGTTTGACTGCGAATGGGCAACAGACTCTAAGTCCAGTCGGATGCCCTGTGTCGCGCAAAAACGGGCCAAGGCGCCTTTGGTGAAATTCGTGCCATTGTCGGTGATGATGCTGTGTGGGATGCCGTACCGAGTTGTGATGTCAGCGACGAAGGTCACTGCAGTCGGACCATTCAACTTCTTGATGGGTTTCACCTCCACCCACTTGGTGAACTTGTCTACCGCGACAAGTAGGTGAGTCAAACCACCTCGTGCCGTCTTGAATGGTCCGACCATGTCCAGGCCCCAGACTGCAAAGGGCCAGGCGATGGGGATAGTCTTGAGTGCGGAAGCTGGCTAAAATGGCTTGGAACGGAAAATCTGGCACCCCTTGCACTTTTGGACTAACTCTTTGGCCTCTTCCAAGGCGGTTGGCAAGAAGAAACCGTGCCGGAAGGCTTTGGCGACAAGTGCCCTGGAGGCCGCGTGGTGACCGCACTCGCCTTCATGGATGTCTCTGAGGATTGCTTGACCTTGTTCTGCCTCGACGCAACGTTGGAAGACACTGGTAATGCTGCGCCTGACCAGCTCTCTGTTGACTATGGTGTAGGCTGCTACTCAGCGTTGCACTTGCCGAGCCAAGATTTCATCCGTTGGCAGTTCTCTGTTTACTAGGAACCTGAGGATGGGCTGAGCCCATGAAGGTGCTGCTATTTCTTCAACTGCCACTAGTGCGACTTGGATAAGGGCGGCCGGGCTGGGAGGCGGCGGGTTGGAGTCCACAGCCGCTTGCTGATTTGAAAAAGTCCCGGGGCCGACTGGAGCAGGCCCCGGGCCGAGCTCTAGAGTCTTCGATCTCGCCACTGCAGTCCCCGGGCCAGGTTCTGAAGTCCCCGGGCCGGCTTCGACTGTGCGTTTCTTGGAGTCGGATCTGTCTTCCTCAGGCGGAGCCGACACAAAGATTGAATCTGATTCTGGTGATGGCTTGATAGAAGGCTTGAGGAGGCGCCGGAGGGCGACACCAGATGGTATTGCCTGGCGGGTGGAGCCGATTCGTGCCAAGGCGTCTGCTTGGTCGTTGTCGTTCCTTGGTACATGGAGGAACTCGCACCCCTCGAAGTATCCGCTGAGTTGCTGGATGAAGAAATGATAGCTCGCCATATTTGCATCCTTGGCGTCCCAATCGCCAGATGATTGTTGGACCACCAAGTCAGAATCGCCATAACACAGGATCCGGCGAATGCCGAGTTCTTTGGCAAGCCGGAGCCCGTGGATGAGCGCCTCGTACTCGGCCACGTTGTTGGAGGCGGCGAAGTGGATCTACAGCGCATATCTGAGCTTGTCGCCCTTGGGGGAAGTGAGGATGACGCCGGCCCCCAAGCCGGTGCGCATCTTGGAGCCATCAAAGTGCATCCGCCAATGGGTAGAGTCGGGCGCTGGCGGCAGATACTGGGTCTCGGCCCAGTCGACGAGGAAGTCGGCCAGTGCTTGCGACTTGATGGCGGTGCGAGGCTCGTAGTAGATGGTGTAGGGGGCCAGGTCGATGGCCCATTTGGCCACCCGGCCAGAAGCGTCTCGGCTTCCGATGATGTCGGCCAGTGGAGCTGTGCAGACCACAGTGGTTGTGTGCTCCTGGAAGTAGGGCTTCAATTTCTTGGCGGCGAAATGCACGCCGTAGCACATCTTCTGGTAATGGGGGTAGTTCTTCTTGGAGGCTGACAACACCTCGCTCAAGTAATATACCGGTCTCTGGACAGGTAGCGCCTTGCCCTCCTCCTTGCGCTCGACTACAATGACTGTGCTGACTACTCGGCTGGTGGCGGCAATGTAAAGGAGCATGGGCTCTTTGGGAGTCGGAGCCGCCAGCACAGGGGGAGTAGTCAACATTTTCTTTAGCTGGAGAAAAGCCTCGTCCGCCTTGGGAGTCCACTCAAAGAAGGTCTTCTTCTTCATGAGCTGATACAAGGGGAGAGCCTTCTCACCCAGCCGACTGATGAATCGGCTGATGGATGCCAAACAGCCGGTGAATTTCTGCACATCTAAAAGTCGTCTGGGTGCTTCCATCCTCTCGATGGCCTTGATCTTCACAGGATTGCACTCTATGCCGCGTTCGGAGACCAGGAAACCGAGGAGCTGGCGGGCTGGTACTCCAAAAACGCACTTCTCTGGGTTGAGCTTGATCTGGAATCGGCGCAGATTCTCAAATGTTTCCTTGAGGTCCTCCAGCTAGGTTCCACGCTTCTCCGTCTTCACCACTACGTCATCCACATAGACGTGGGCATTTCTGCCGAGTTGCTTTAGGAGGCATTTCTGCATGCAACGCTGAAAGGTGGCACCGGCGTTTCTCAAGCCGAACGTCATGGTTAGGTAGCAGAAGGCTCCAAACGGCATGATGAAGGTGGTCTTCAGCCTGTCGGCCGGGTTCAGCTTGATCTGGTGATATCCTTTATATGCGTCTAGGAAACTCAACAGCTCGCATCCGGCTGTGGAGTCTATCACCTGATCGATTCTCGGTAGAGCAAATGGGTCCTTGGGGCAAGCTTTGTTGAGGCTCGTGTAATCAATGCACATCCGCCACTGCTTGTTCTTCTTCAGCACCAGTACTGGGTTTGCCAGCCACTCTGGAAAAAACACTTCCATGATGAAGCCGGCTGCCAAGAGCCGGGCTATCTCTTCTCCAACAACTCTTCTTTTTTCTTCTGACAGGCGGTGCAAGGGCTGCCTGACGGGCTTCATATCAGACCGGATGTGTAATTTGTGCTCGGCAAATTCCGTCAGGACACCAGGCATGTCCTTGGGGGACCATGCGAAGATGTCGCGATTCTCACGGAGGAAATCGACGAGCTCGCCTTCCTATTTGCTGTCAAGGCCTGTGCCCATGACAGCGTACCTCTCCGGGTGCTCCGGGTCCAACGGTATCTTCTTTGTTTCTCTGGCCGGCTTGAATGATCCTTCTGCTTCCGACTCCTTGGGGTCGGGCGACAACTCAGGCTGCTTGCCGGCGATCGCCACGACCCGATCAAGAAGCCGTTTCTCAGCTGCGATCACCAAGGACTCGGCCAGCCGACTGCTTTCGGCCGCGCAAGCGGACGACTTCCTGTAGTCGCCGGACACGGTTAGGATTCCATTGGAACTCGGCATCTTCATCTTGAGGTAGGCGTAGTGGGGGACCGCCATGAACTTGGCCAAGGCGAGTCGGCCAAGCAATGCATGGTACGGGCTTTCAACGTCCACCACCTCAAACCAAATTGGCTCTCGGCGGAAATGATCCTTGTCTCCGAAGAGGACATCTATCAGGATCTTGCCGATTGGCGAGCAGGAAAGGCCAGGAACGATTCCGTGGAACACAGTCCGGCTGCTCTGAAGCTGTCTTCGCTTGATTCCTAATTTCTCCGTTGTATCCTTGTACAGGATGTTGATGCTGCTGCCTCCGTCTATCAGTACTCGCGAGAAGCGAGCGGCCCGCCTATCAGTGGCGAGTGTGGCGCCTAAGACCAAGGCATAGGAGCCTGGACTCGGCATCACCTCTGGGTGATCAGCTCTGCTCCAACTGATAGGCCTTTCGGACCAATGCTTGAACTCTGGGGGACTTGATGCAACCGCATTCACTTCTTTCTGCTGCTGGCATCTGCTGCGTCGGTCATCGGCTACACTGGTGAACACCACATAGGCTCCGTGCTCATCCGGGAACTCGTCTTGTATTGCGCCGACTGGCCTGACGGCCGGCTGCTGGGGTGGCTGTGGAGGAGGCCGTCCCCCTTGGCGATTCTGGTCAGCCAGTGGCATTTCCTGGTGGTGTGGTTTGACGGCTTCGCGCCGCTGTGGAATGTGCAGGGACCGTCTAGAGTCTGCTCATAGGAGAAGGCCGACAGCCAGTTGGACTTGCCGCCCTTCTGTCGCTTTGCCGGGGGCGGTCCCTCCAGCTGCTGGTCTTCTGCTATTGCCACTTGCCGACTGTTGGAAGTCGGCTGCGGGGCTTTGCGCTTTTGGTCATTCTGCTGTTGCCGCCGACTGGTGTCTCCAGCCGGAGTTCTTGGAGCCTGAGGGGCGACTTTGCCAGTCGTGCTGACCCGAATCTCCGCCTTCATGGAGGAGTCGGCCGTGGCGTATTTGTCCGCTGTGATCAGTAGCTCATCGAGGGTCTCCGGCTCGTCGCAGAGGAGCTTGTGCTTGAGGAGGGTGCCTTCTCTGCACCCGGCAGTAAAATACTCGATGGCCTGCACCTCATGCATGCCCTCGCAGGAGTTCCGGAGTTCACCCCAGCGCATGAGGTAGTCGCGAGTAGACTCGTCAGGGCCTTGCACGCACAAGGAGAGTTGGCGTGGCTTGGGAGGTCGCTTGTACGTGCTGGTGAAGTTGCGGACGAAAGCCTCGATGAAGTCGACCCAGCTGTTGATGCTGCGAGGCTTCAGACTGTTCAACCACGTCCGGGCCGAGCCCTGGAGCATGAGCGGGACGTATCTTACGGCGACATGCTTGTTGCCGTTCGCTATGTTGACGGCGGTGGAGTAGTCAATCAGCCAATCTTCCGGCTTCATGGTGCCGGTATATTTGGGCGTGTCTCGGGGGAGCGTGAACCCTTTGGGGAAGGGATCATCTCGGATGCGGGGTCCAAAGCAGGGGGGACCCAACTCGTCTTCTTCTTCCAGCGCCAGGGATCGGTGGAGTCGGTCGATCCGGTGGCGGGTGTCGTTCTCTCCGACTCCCTCTCAGCGGCCAAGGCGGTCGCCGAGAGTCGGATGTTCCACGGGCGGCAGGGAGACTCGCCTTTCTCTGCGAGGGGG
>NC_041389.1:395136914-395185281 GCF_002162155.2 Triticum dicoccoides
GTCCCGCCGTGCCACCGCTTTGGGGCGGCCATGTTGGTCGCGCTCTATTGTGATGTGAGTCCGACTGTGGCTGACAGCTGGCTCCTTGTCCTTCTTCCCGCGGGCCCCGCCAGTCAGCGTCCGAGACGTCGCACCTTGGTCTCGGCGAGGCGGTGGGTCGTCGTTTTGGCGCTGCGGCGCCTCGGTACGGTAGCCGGCATCATTCTACGCGGCGGCCGCGTCGAGGGGCTGCTGAACTCGCTCTGTCATTACGCGGCGCTCTTCGCCTTCGAAGTTGTCGAGCTCGTCTGCCGCCGCCTGGGCAGCGCGGATATTCTCTGCGGGCGTGGCATACACAGGGCGATCAGCCCCGAAGAGGTTTGCGACCGCCGCGCCGCGCTGTCGGACCGCGCTTAGGCGGCTAGGCCCGGTCGGAGCCGGCGAGCCGCCTACGGCGCGATCCATCTCGCGTTGGTAAGCTTCTGACAAGTGCCTCATGCTTGCCAGCTTCTTCGCGCCTTCGACGAGCTGAAGGCGGAGCGCCTCCAGCGTCTCGGCGTCAGTGTCTTCCGGAATCGGCGCTGCAAGGCCTCGCAGGGCCGCGTCAAGCGGGTCGTGCGCTCCTTCGCCGGAGCGCTCGCCGTGCTCGAGGACGAGGACCTCAGTGACAGTGCTTCCGCCGCTCCCCGCGCAAGGGAGCGGCTCGTCGTAGACCACCACGTTGGTGGGGAACGCATCGAGCGACACGGTGTCGGAGTCGACCAACATCGGGTCGGTGGATCCTATGGACTCCAGGTCCGCGGCGGGCTCGCCAGCGACGTGGAGTTGGTCGAGGAGGCCCGCGAGGAGGCTCTCGGGAACACTCATGCCTGGATCGGACGCAGGCTCATCAGAGAGGCGAACCTCGCCGATAGCTGGCCGCACAGGCGATCTCAGCGCCGTGCAGCACGTCGGCACAGACGCCATCCGGCGTGCCGAGCTGGCTGTGCTCACCGGGGAGGAACAGGGTTCCCGTCCAGAGCAGATCTCCGGACAACGGTGCACCTCGCCCCAAGGTGGGCGCCAAATGTCGGGGGTTGGGTACGACATATGCCAAAGGATGGCTTATCATGGTGGGAGCGAGTAGAACGTCGCCGGTGCCTGGAAGCGGGATGAGGGGAAGACATGCACGCCGGCGGAACTTACCCAGCTTCAGGGCTCTCCTAGGAGATAACACCCCTACTGCTGCTCTGCGGGGTCTCCGCATGATCACTAAAGCAAAGTGGCTACAATGGTGCTCCTTGAGCTGTTTCGGGAGGCAGGGGAGGGCAAGGCTAGCTCTCTCCTCCCTATGCTATCTGGCCTATCTCTATCTAGGTCCGAACCCTTTGCATGGGTGCCCCGGGGGGTTAAAATAGGCCTACCCCCCGGGGGTACAATACTAATCCGGCTGGGTGCGGGTCCCAGCCGTCTGTCTCTCAGACCGCCGTCTTTCCCGCCGGCTTCTAGGGCCCACCGAATGGCGGGTCCCGCGGACAGGCTTGATACTGAAGCGGCACCCTTGATGACGCAGGCTCGGTCATTGGGTCGTGGCAACAGTGCCGCCGTCTATCAGGCGATCACCATCGCCATTCCCCATCCTATCTGGTTAATGGCTCGTGGGGCCCTGGGGGGGAGTCGGCCGACTCCTGGGGGCCCGACTCCCATAGGTCCGTCTTCGGGGTGCCCAGGCCGCCTTTGGCCCACCCACTGACAGGCGGCCCCACCGTCTTCGGGCCGTTCAGGCCGGCGTCGTGGGTACAGTGTACTGTGCACTGTGGCTGAGGTCAGGGCAGGCATGGCAACAGTGCCGCATCTCGCCGGAGATCTTCCAGCGATACGGCTCACTGTAGCCATGCCGGTCCTTCGTAAGCAGGGGGAGACGGCCATGCCGTGACCGTACCCCACATCGTACTTCGAGATGAGGGAGGAGTCTTGGGCGGGCTCTCCATAGTCGTCCCTTCTGGAGGTCGCTAGCCTGGAGTCGGCTTATGTTGGAGTCGACGTCTGAGACTCGGCATATTTTGGAGTCGCTCCTGGGACTCGGCCTGAGGGGCGCGGCCTTCCCCGATGTCTTGAAATGTCCTGGGGCTCGGGTTAGCCTACCCGTGGCCCATTACTCCGACAATATGGGTAGTACAAGAGTAGATCTACCACGAGATTAGAGAGGCTAAACCCTAGAAGCTAGCCTATGGTATGATTGTTCTTCGTCCTATGGACTAACACCCTCCGGTTTATATAGACACTGGAGAGGGCTAGGGTTACACAGAGTCGGTTACAATGGGAGGAGATCTACATATCCGTATCTCCAAGCTTGCCTTCCACGCCAAGGAAAGTCCCATCCGGACACGGGACAAAGTCTTCAATCTTGTATCTTCATAGTCCAGGAGTCCAGCCAAAGGTCATAGTCCGGTCATCCCGACACCCCCTAATCCGGGACTCCCTCAGTAGCCCCTGAACCAGGCTTCAATGACGACAAGTCCGGTGCACAAATTGTCTTCGGCATTGCAAGGTGGGTTCCTCCACCGAATACTTCATAGAAGATGTTGAACACAAGGATAGTGTCCGGCTCTGCAAAATAAGTTCCACATACCACCGTAGAGAAAATAATATTTACACAGATCTAATATGCTGACATATTCCATAGCATGTCATGCTACGGCCAAGCCTTAATTAGAATTGTTTTACTATCCCACCTCAGTGCATTTAGCTAGGCGGTTTCCTTGGCATGTCTTGTCAAAGCATAGATCATGTCCCCTTATTCCGGGATTCTCATCAATACGGGCGCGGGTAACCCAACCGCGCCATTGGTATGTCTCTTTAATCGAAAGTGAGTCCCAAACGGTCACGGGGAGGGCTCTTGGTATTCAACCTCTTTATAAAGAGACCAAGGCTCGACTTCTTTCTTTCAATCTCAAGAAACTTCGCCTTTCACCTCGAGTTCCAACACCCAAGGCTCCAGATTTAGGCGCTTCGGAACTTCGACGATGTCCGGCTCCGACCTCCAAGGTTGGTGGATGCCTTCCTCCGTTACGGAAGAAAACGTGCGAAAGCTGAGAGATGCCAGGTATCTAACCGGCGAAATCTCGCATAGGCTGCCTACTCAAGCGCAATATATTCCCACTCCCCAGCCCGGTGAGAGCGTGGTGTTCACGTCTCACTTCGTTCGGGGGCTAGGCTTCCCGATTGATCCCTTCGTGAGGGGGCTCATGTTTTATTACGGGCTGGAATTTCACGACTTAGCTACAGAGTACATCCTCCAAATCTCATCTTTCATTGTCGTGTGTGAGGCCTTCCTCCATATTACTCCTCACTTCGGATTGTGGCTTAAGACCTTCAAGGTAGAGCTGAAGATGATCGAGGGGCAGCATGCGGAGTGCGGAGGTGCTATTATAAGCAAAATTGCCAACGCCCCATGGCCCGAGGGCTCTTTACAAGAGGAGTTTGGCTTATGGCAACGAGAGTGGTTTTACATCACAGCTCCCAGGGGCACCACATGGGTGGCGCCACCTGCTTTCGCTCGGGTCCCCCACCACAGCTAGCGTCATGGGTCAATAAAGGACTTAACTGGGGGGCCATCCAAGGATGTGCCCTTGTTGTAGGGCCAAGTTCGGGATTTCTTAGAAAGAGATATCACTCTGGCTGTAGTGACGCAGGTTATGTTGATTCGCCGCATCCTGCCCTGCAAACGTCGCCCCCTCCGCCTGTGGGAGTTTAATCCAGAAGGACCGCGAGCCCTCCAGCACTTTGTGGGAGCGACGCCCATGGAGATGTATAAATTGTTCTTCGGATCAGAAGCAATGTGTCCGGACTCGTCCGAGGACGCCGGTCTGAGCTTGTAGTTCGGACCTCAGCCCTTCTCAGCAGAGCTCATCTTTAGGGGATCTTCGTCCGGAGATGATGGAGAGCGGAATGCCTCCCCCACCTGTACCGTCTTGCAAGGTGGGCGACCCCGAGGTGTCGTCACGGAGGGTTTCTTCGAATCCGGCCTTCGAAAAAGGCCATCGGATGAGTCCGGCACCATCCGGTGCACGGTCGGAGGAGCTGAAGGATCTGCTCGGTCGAGCGTCTATCTCAGAGGAACAGCGTGCATTGATGAATACGGTGATTGGAAGGATTTCATCCACGGAGAGCGGGTTGTATGAGGCCGCCAAGAGTTTACTGACGGGTTTTGAGGTACGCGAAACGATGTACCTTTTGACAGATCCGCATATATGAGATGCGCCTTGTATATATAGTAGCCCCTGAGACTCTGTGCGTTGTCAAAAAATGATGGCACGCAGAGGATCATAATCCCAGGTATAATATGTCACCTTTTCTAGGTGGCGAATTGGTTGGTGGCTAGCCGGACTGGTGAATTTGCCGAGCTAAAGCGGCAACTTGACGTGGCAGATGCCGACATCGCACTTGTCAACAAGCGACTGGACGAGACACAAGGTATGTAATGTCTCCAAAGACATCTAGTAAGAGGAGCTTCATGCCCGTACCTTATAACATGTGTGCTTAATGCAGATGGTGCCGCTGCCATGGGGAAGCTTCGGGCAGAGCTTGCCCGAGCCAGGGAGCAGGCCAGGAAAAGCGATGCGGCCGCCTTAAAGGCGGCTGAAGAGCTAAAAGCCGAACAGGCTGCTCACTGCCAGAGCAAGAAAGAAATGGCCGAGATGGCTGTAAAATTGAAGAGTGCTGCCGACCGCTGCAAGCTTCTTGAAAAGGAAGATAGGGTGGCAAAGAAGGACCTAGAGAAGGTCACTGCCGAGACCAAGGATACTCGCTCTGCGATGAGAGCTTTAAAGGAGGAGCTGCGTCAGGCCGGAGATATCACGGCTGGAAAGCCCTATATGCTGCGAATGAAGTTCGGGGATCCCAAATATGCTCTGTTGGACCAGAAGTGGAGTGCGGCGAACACTTATCTGGATTTGGCGGCGAGTGCCGCAGACGCGACCGAACACTTCCGCGATCGAAATGACCATTAAGTGGAAAATATTTTTTGGTCGCAGTTCCACAATCCAGATCGCCCACTTTCCGTATCCGATCGTTTGGCCACATGGGCGGAGTTGAATAGGTTATCCGGACTCGCCATGAAGCATGTTGTGAGTCATCTGTGGCCGAAAAGGCCCGAGCCGAAGAGTTATTTTAGCTTGGTGCAGCAGTTCCTTGGTGCGGTGCCGCATATTGATGCGATGAAGAGGTCAGCGTGCATAGAGGGTGCACAGATGGCTCTTGCCCGTGTCAAGACATACTGGGCAGAGATGAAGGCCACTGCTGTTGCATCCCAAGATTCGAATGAGAGCCGAGTACCCGCCGAGCACTATTTTCAGGAAGTTCTACAGGGCGCTCGTTTAATAGAGACGCAGTGCTCGAAGGATATTATGTTTGA
Source organism: Triticum dicoccoides (assembly GCF_002162155.2). Taxonomy (NCBI): domain Eukaryota; kingdom Viridiplantae; phylum Streptophyta; class Magnoliopsida; order Poales; family Poaceae; genus Triticum; species Triticum dicoccoides. The sequence goes on from NC_041389.1 coordinate 395,142,289, forward strand.
ATAACATGTATTATTGTAAAACAATGTTTCGATGGAATATAAAAGCTTTTTATACTTGTGCTTTCAAGAATTATAATACCTCATGTGCGGCCGTTAATGTATATGTATATAACCTGAAAGATGGCAGTCGTTGGCTTCAGCCCCCACGCATATAATGCGGGGGTGTTCGCAGAAGGCGCATTTTCACACTTGATCCAACGTCTTGGTCCTATAAAGGAGGTGGTAGCGCAGCGAACTAGGCAACCGTACTATAATGCTTTATCACTTTCACTTAGCCATAGGAGTTTGACAGTGGGGCTACTATATAGCCCCTAGGGGCACCGCGCTCACACGAATTCGGGGCGCGTGTGTGCCTGACCGGGAAACGACCCTTTGTTAATGCAGAAGAATTCTAAAGATTCCGGTAAGTCATCGAGTGGTTGACCGGTCTCACGCTATATCATGACAGTCAGTTTTCGGCTTTCTCTACTGAGGTGCTCGCCTGGCCGAACCGGGGCACAATCGCAGTAGTTCTCCTAGTGCCGCCTTAGCCGATAGAGCGGAACATAAGGCAGCAAAACACAGGAGTTGGGCAAACCCAACATTTGACCAAAGACATGATTCGGAGCTGATGCATATAAGGCCAAACTCGCGACGCCGAACACTCCCTAAGGTATTTGGTCTTTATGAAAATGGGCTGAACAAAGCCCTGGGTAAGAAGCCCCTGGTGTCCAGGTACGCGCAAAATTCTGACGTGGCCACATGCCAAGACGCCAGCCTCCTCCTCAGTTATAACAAGAAACCGAGGGATGTTATCAACAAGAGACAGTAAAAAACGTTTACGCAGGGTCTTAATCTGAAAAGAATCCTTAAAATGGGTCCCTACTGCACGTCTATGCCTGTGTCTCCGTTGTGCCGTATCCTAGACGGGCGTTGCACGGTGTTCATCTGTAAAAAGAGGAACTTAGTTGAAAACAATCGTGCGAAAAATCTACGTTATAGTAAATAAACAAAGTATAATTCAGAAAATGGGTAGGATTGAGCTTTATTCTCTCTTGCTGTATACGCGCGGAGCCCCTTGTACAGGGGTATGTGGCTAGTAAGCCTTTGTATGTTTACGCCGGACTCGTCTAGCCGTGTCCGGCGTCTGAACGACCTGTTTAGGTGCTTTGACTAGTAAAGCTGGTTTAGTGTGTGGCTGTCAAGGCAGCCGCACAGTCCTTCGCGCTCGAGGAACACTCGATATTTCCCTTTAATGAGATGATGCCTCGCGGACCGGGCATTTTAAGCGTAAGGGATGCATAATGAGGTATTGCATTGAAGCGAGCGAAAGCTTCACGTCCCAGTAGTGCTTGATAGCTGCTTTCTAATGGGGCGATGTGGAAGGTTAGCTTTTTGCGGCGGAAGTTGTCGGGGGAGCCGAACATAACTTCTAGCCGAAGGGAACCCGTGCAATAGGTGTCTGAGCCTGGCACTACCCCTTGAAAGGAAGTGTTGCCATGGCGAATTTTTGTTGGGTTTATCCCCATTTGGCGGATTGTGTCCTGGTATAGCAGGTTTAAATCACTACCGTCGTCCATTAGGACTTGTGTAAAGTGGAGTCCGTTGATTATCGGGTCTAATACCAAGGCAGTCCAATGTGCGTTCCGGATACTTCTAGAGTAATCCTGATGGTCGAAGATAATTGGTTGTAACAACCAGTGATGGGACTCCGCTGGGGCAGGCCGCATGGCGCATGCCACTCTGTTTTTCCCTTTTGTCACGTGAAGTGAGTTTACTGTTTTGACTTCTTGCGGGAACTTCTTTTGTTCTCTGGTGCTCTGCTTGTGGGGTTCGTCGTCGTCCTCGCTTGGTATGTCGAGCCCCTCGTGTTCGGCGTTGAGTTTGCCGGATTGCTTGAAGACCCAACAATATCTTTGGGTATGGTTTGCAGGCTTCCCTGGAGTACTGTGGATTTGGCATATTTTGTCCAAGATTTTGTTGAGGTTAGATAGCTCGTCCCTGTCATCCTTGGGGCGGCTTTTTCTGATTCCGCCGAGAGCTTTTGAATCCGGCGTTGACTGCCGTGCTCTTCGGGCTGCTTCCCTTGGTCCGGCGCTGGTCCTTGCTACGCCGCGGTTTCCCGTTTCCATCCCTAGATTCGGATGTACTTGGGTCACTAGTGCTGCTTCTTGCCAACCAGCTGTCCTCTCCTGCGCAAAAGCGGGTCATGAGGCTTGTTAATGCGGCCATTGTTCTTGGCTTTTCTTGGCCGAGGTGTCTGGCAAGCCATTCGTCATGAACGCTGTGCTTGAAAGCTGCTAAGGCTTCAGCGTCCGGACAGTCGACTATCTGGTTCTTTTTAGTAAGAAATCTGTTCTAGAGTTTCCGGGGTGACCCTCCGGGTTGTTGAGTGATATGACTTAGATCGTCTGCATCCGGTGGTCGGACATAAGTCCCTTGAAAATTTGCCCGAAAAGCAACCTCGAGCTCTTCCCAACTTCCTATGGTGTTTTCGAGAAGGCTTTTAAGCCAATGCCAGGCTGGCCCTTTGAGCTTGAGGGGTAAGTATTTTATGGCGTGGAGGTCATCTCCTCTAGCCATGTGTATGTGGAGGATATAATCCTCAATCCAGACTCCAGGGTCTGTTGTTCCGTCGTATGCCTCTATTTTTACGGGCTTGTATCCCTTTGGAAATTCATGGTCCAGCACCTCATCGGTGAAACATAGGGGGTGTGCGGCGCCCCTGTATTTGGGTGTGCCGTGATGTTTGGATATTTGTTGCGTTGCATTGCTTACTAGAGCTTGCTTTCTTGGCCTGTAGATAGATCTGGCTGGGCCGTCTTTTTGATGTGAATCCTTGTGCGGATCGCGTGCCGGATTGAGTGTGGCGCCCTTTGCCGCTCTATGTTGGTCATGGGGTCGTCTATCCGACCTGGTGGCCTCCTTGGTATTTGACTGCGGGGGCTCTAAGGCCTCCTCATCAAATTCCGGTAGTAATTTTCACTTCAGATAGCTTTTTGTGTGGTGACTGTCGCCGTATTTGTCTGAGGTGTTGAGTACTTTGCCCCATATGATTCTGAGTGCATCTTCCTCTGCCTTGAGCTTCCGCTTCTGCTTTTTCAGGCTACGCGCGGTGGCGACGAGCCTTTGGTGGAGGTTCTTCTGCTCCAACAACTTGTCCGGTGTGAGGTCGTCCGGACTATTATCTTCGCCGGGGACGGGTTGTTTGGTTTGTTTACCCAAGTCACCCTGTTCGAACGGTTGCTCAATGGCATGTTCGTCATCCGTCGGTTGGCCATGCTCTATGGCTGGGTCTCTGTCGAGGTGGGGTTTGGCGCGGCGCTTACACCGCCGCTTTGATTGCTTTTCAAGGAACGATCCCTTGTTGCGTCTCTTTGTTCCTCGTCGTTTCTTTTAGGTGTGTCCACCATGTATACATCGTGAGATGTGGTGGTTGTCCCGTGCCCTGTAGGCGCTGGTTCTTGGTCGTCTCCTTCATCGGCATCCATACCGTCGATGTTTTCGGAGTCGAAGTCGAGCATGTCGGTTAAATCATCGACAGTGGCTACAATGGGTGGTGGGTGGGCTTCGAATTTATTCGTCGTCCGCATCCCAACCTTGCTGACCATAGTCCGGCCACGGCTCCCCTAATGAAGAGAGAGACTATAGTGAATTCAGAATGGTGCCAAAGGGCGAGTGCTGAAAGATGTCTGCGACAGCGAACTCCATGATTGGCGCCCAATCGGGTTCGATCGGCAGGGGCAGGGAAGGGGCGGAGTCCGGAAAGGAGTCCGGCACCTTGGAGTCACGAGCTTCGCAAAGGACATGGCTGGCATTCGGCTAAATCGCCGAAGAGATTGCAGCCCCCGAGGCAGTGTCCAACCATCCGTCTTCGATTGGTGCAGTCGGCTCCGAGCAAAAGGTTGGAGCAGATACTGAGGCGGCCTCCGGGGCACTGTTTGGCGGCAGAGCTAGATCATGCATGTCGTGACAATGCGGCGCACTTGGTTGTGGCTCGAATACGTCGAAAATCAAGTCTCCGCGGATGTCAGCCATGTAGTTTAAGCTTCCAAATCTGACCTGATCTGGCTAGGGGCGTAGCTTTCGATCTGCTCCAGATGGCCAAGCGAATTGGCCCGCAGTGCAAAGCCACCGAATATGAAGATCTGTCCGGGGAGAAAAGTCTCACCCTGGACCGCATCGTTGTTGATGATCGGAGAAGCCATCGGGCCTAAAGGTGACGACAAAGAGGAACTCTCAATGAAAGCACCAATGTCAGTGTCAAAACCGGCGGATCTCGAGTAGGGGATCCCGAACTGTGCGTCTAGGCGGATGGTAACAGGAGACAAGGGACACGATGTTTTTACCCAGGTTCGGGCCCTCTCGATGGAGGTAAAACCCTACTCCTGCTTGATTAATATTGATGATATGGGTAGTACAAGAGTAGATCTACCACGAGATCAGAGAGGCTAAACCCTAGAAGTTAGCCTATGGTATGATTGTTGTTCGTCCTATGGACTAAAACCCTCTGGTTTATATAGACACCGGAGAGGGCTAGGGTTACACAAAGTCGGTTACAATGGGAGGAGATCTACATATCCGTATCACCAAGCTTGCCTTCCACGCCAAGGAAAGTCCCATCCGGACACGGGACGAAGTCTTCAATCATGTATCTTCATAGTCTAGGAGTCCGGCCAAAGGTCATAGTCCGGTCATCCGGACACCCCCTAATCTGGGACTCCCTCACATAGCAAGGCACACAACTGGTCTGGTACATAGCATCACATACTTTATAGAACCTATGACTGATGCATAGGGAATTACTTTCATTCTCTTTCTATCTTCTGCCATGGTTGGGCTTTGAGTCTTACTCAACTTTACACCTTGTAATATAGGCAAGAACTCCTTCTTTGACTGATCCATTTTGAACTCTATCAAAATCTTGTCACGGTATGTACTCATTGAAAAATCTTATCAAGCATCTTGATCTATCTCTATAGATCTTGATGGTCAATATGTAAGCAGCTTCACCGAGGTCTTTTTTGAAAATCTCCTTTCAAACTCTCCTTTATGCTTTCTAGAAAATTCTACATCATTTTCGATCAACAATATGTCATTTACATATACTTATCAGAACGGTTATAGTGCTCCCACTCACTTTCTTGTAAATACAGGCTTCACCGCAAGTTGATACGTCTCCAACGTATCTATAATTGTCGGGTGGTAGGTGCGACATATGCCAAAGGATGGCTAATCATTGTGGGAGCCACTAAGACATCGCTGGTGCCTGGAAACGGGATGAGGCGAAGACATGCACGCCGACGAATCTTACCCAGGTTCGGGGATCTCCTAGTATATAACGCCCCTAGTCCTGCTCTACAGGGTCTCCGCATGATCACTAAATCAGTAAGTAGCTACAAGTGGCTACTTGAGCTGTTTGGCTAGAGGAAGAAGGGCAAGGCTAGCTCTCCTCTTCTCTCTATGTGGTGTGTGTAGTTCTAATGGATCAATCCTTTGTATGGGTGCCCTGGGGGGGTTTATATAGGCCTACCCCCAGGGGTACAATGGTAATCCGGCTAGTTGTGGGTCCAGACCGTTAGTGTCTCTGGCCGCCAGCTTCTCCACCGGCCTTTGGGGCCCGCCGACTGGTGGGTCCCGCCGGCTAGGCCGGGCCCACCGCCTGTGGACCCTGTCGGCTGCTCATTACTGTAGCCTCGCGCCTAATGACAATGGCTTTGTCGGGGCGGGCCTGGCTACAGTGCCGCCGCCTGGCGGGCGTTCACTGTAGCCTCACCCTATCTTATCTACTTAATGGTGCACAAACTTCAATGGTGAGGGTAGGCCGGCTGTTGGGAGTCGGCCTCCCCCCGTGCCGACTGGTCAGGTCAAGCCGCCTTCTGGTGGCTCTCTAGCAGGAGGGGCCCGCCGCCTGCGGGCCGTACTGATAGGTTGTCGTGGATGACACATCATGGTCAACATGGCAATAGTGTCGCGGCGGGCGAGGGATGGCCGCCCGGTACGATGCACTGTGGCCATGCTCGCTCCGTGATTCGGGGTGACAGGCTTTACTGTAGCCACGCCCTGTGTTGTCGCTGTTATATGGGTGAAAACTTTGAGGGTGTATGTCAGGCCGCCTGGTAGGAGTCAGCCACTCTGGTGGCTGCCTGCTAGGAGTCGGCCCACTTCGGGATGGCTTGCTGAGCCTTGCCGCCTTTCTGCAGCCGGCCACTGGACCAACCGGCCATGAGAAGGTGGCCCTTCATCTTGGATGCTTGAGGGGCGCAGTCGGCCCATTGTTTTGAAGAACTAGGGGGAGCCGATAAGGCTACCCGTGGTTATTTACTCCGACCGTAGTCTCGGAAGCTGGTGGGGCTTCGCGGTTGAAAAGGAGAGCGAGAAGCCCAAGCAGCTTCCTACTCCGAAGAGCCGACAGCTAGGAGTCGGCCACATCCAGGTGTGCCATCTGGAAGATTTCATAGTCCAAAAGCGGGAACCAGATGGTACGCACGCTGGGCGCCGAGCCGGCCGCCCGCTGCCTGCGCGCCATGCGGCGCCAGCTGGACGGGCCAGCCTGCCAGCCCACGCGCGCGACAGGGCGTTGCCGCAGGCTGGGGTCCGCCACTACAGCGCCTCGTCCCACGCGCGGATCCGCAGTGGCCAAGGTGAGCGGTTTGTATTCTGGGGCGGTTAATACACGCCTTTATTGGCGCGATAAACGCGGGTTTGTGGGGGAGTGGGTGCAGTTAATCCCATGCCCCCCACGCCCCGTCCCCTCCGGCTTCGCCATTCTGGGGCTATAAGTAGAGGGAGGAGGGGGAGCGGCGGACGCACGCGCGCCCTCCTCCTCCTTCGCCATTCTTCTTCTTCTTCCTTCTCCTACCGCTGCTGCTGCTGTCCACCGCCACACCGTGCTTTTAGCCACCCCGCTGCACCATGACTCGCCACCGCGGGGCCGCGCACATGTTGCTGCAGCGCTCCTTCATCAAGCTTCTCGTCCCAATGGCACGCGCCGGAGCATGGGACGGCTTCAACGTCCACGAGGACCATATCGACTTCCTCCGCCGGACGCGGCGGCTGCCCGGCGAGGACTTCGTGAAGGTTCGCCTGGCGCCCGAAAGGGAGATCTTACCGGTGCTAGAAAAGGGCGAACGCATCATCTTCCGGTCGCACTGCTTGCGAGGCCTCGCCCTGCTGGCGAGCGGCTTCTTCCGCGCCTTCCTCGACTTCTACGGCCTTCAGCCGCACCACCTTACGCCGGACACGGTGGTGCTGCTGTCCACCTTCATCACCCTCTGCGAGGGCTTTCTCGGCGTCCTCCCCACCCTCGAGCTTTGGAGCGAGTTCTTTTACTCGAAGCTCGGCACCGTCGTCAAGAGGGTGGTGGCACAGTGCGGCTCGCAGTGCGGAGGTCGGCTGCCGACAACGCGTTCCCGCCCATCACGCTGATCCAGTCGATGAAGATGTGGTAGCAGTCGTACTTCTATGTCAAGAGCGTCCACTCGGAGGGCGACTAGGTCAACCTGCCGGCCTACGCAGCTGGCCTGCCGACTCATACCGGCCTAGGACGTTGTCGGTCTCCGGCGCCGCCGCCATTGCGCGGCTTAGGGTGATGGTGAAGTCGGAAGGCCTTACCGGGCCCGACTTGCTGACCGCCTTCGTGGCGCGCCGGGTGCTCCCCCTCCAAGGTCGGCCGCACATGATATGCCAAATGAGTGGGCACCAGGATCCCAGTCAGATGTGAACCAAGGAGATGCCGCACTCGGAGGTGGCGTACTTGGTGAACTATATTTCAAACTGCAAGCTCTCGGAGGCGGAGTGGCGGTTCGGCAAGGAACCGTACTCGCGCGCGAATCTGCCGCCGATGGTAAGTTTTTATTTCTTCTTTTCCTTTGGTTGCCGATTTCTCCTGGGTCGTCTTGGCCAGTCGGCTATAAAACAGAGCGCCCTTCTCCAGCCAACAGCCGGCGCCTCGGGGCCGGAGCGTGTGTTCCTCCCTGACCCGGAGGAGAGCGATATGGACGACCCCGACTTGGGGGCGGCCGCTCTGGAGGATGACGCCGCGGGAGGAGGCAGTGAGGCAGGTGGCTCGGGAGCCGGAGGCGGCCTCGAGGACTGGCCTAATGATGATGACGAAGAAGTCATCCCGCGCCGCCAGCGGATGTCCGATAAAATGGGGCGAGCTCGTCTACCATGCCGGCTGCCCGAGGCGACACGTAGAAGCGCCGGGCCGCGCCGTCGATGTACGACAGCCGGCTGAAGAAGCCCAAGAGCTCGGCCGCGGCAACCAAGCGAAAGGAGGCAGCCGCAAAGGCGACCCTCTTCCGCAAGGTTGTGAAGGAGCACCAAATGGTTTCTGCGTAAGTGTCGGCTTCTGACCACATTTTTTCTTCTTTTATTTCAATCATTCTTCTGAATTTCCTTCCTCTTGCTTAATCAGGGCGCTCTATCTTGAGAGATCGGTCGCCGGCTCCGTCATGGGGGCGGCAGGAGGTTCCGCCAACACCCACCGTGTAGACCCGCGCCGAGCTTCAGGCGGCGACGGAGTGGAACGCGCGGGAGGCGCGTGAGGAGCAGGAGGCGGAGCGGCAGAAGGCGGCTACCGCGAAGGCGACACAGGAGGAGGCGGACAAGGCCGCAAGGGCGCAGGCCGACGCCGCGGCCAAGGCCCAGGCGGACTCTGCGGCCACAGCGTAGGCGGGGGAGGCTTCACGCGGCCGACCCCCACAGCTCGTCATCCCCCTCTGCGCCATGGCGCCTGCGCCTGAAGCCTCGGCGGTGCCGCCTGAAGGAGCAGGCGGCGACCAGCCGGTCATCGAGAGGGAGGGGGGGCGATGGCATCGCCTCGGAGACGGAGGTGACTCCACCAGCACCGACTGCGGCGGACCAAGGCGGACAACCCAACACGCCACCCACGCCGCCGGCTGGAGTTGGACCAGCGGCGGGACGGACCTTGTGGTCCAGTCTCCAGCACGCCAGCGCACGAGGAAGGCTGCCTCAGTGCCGCATTCGCAGAAGGCCAGGGGCGCCAGCTTGTTGGCCCAAGAGTTGGAGGCGGCGAGCGTCAGCTCATCGGACTGGACGCAGCTGGCAGGACGGCCGTGCTGAACGAGGCGGCGCAGGACATCTGGACCCGGCTTCAGTCTCAGGCCAACGCCCTGAAGAACTACAACCAGGAATTTCTGGCGACGCGGACGACCATTCGGGTGAGCCTCTTGCTCTTTTCCTTTTTATTCTTTTATCCTTCCGTGGGGGCGCGTCGGCGCACCCACTGGGTGTAGTCCCCGAGTTCCAGGGCGGCTGCTGAGCAGGCGGCCTGGAACTCCTAAGTAGGCTTGAGTGTTAACTTGTCTTGCCTTGTTCGTCTCTCCTCTTTTGCAAGATTATCATAATCTCCACGCGGCCACCTTCAACTCCCACATCCGGGAGCTAACTCAACGGACTGCCGACCTGTCTGAAAGCGGGAGTGAATATTCCACCTTTTTTCTCTCGTGGGGGCGCGTCAGCGCACCCACTTGGTGTAGTCCTCGAGATTCGGACCGACTGGTGAGCAGTCAGGCCGGATCTCTTCTGGAGACTTCTTGCTTATTGATTATTCTTATTTGTTGTCTTTGCAGAGGCCAACACCGCCCCGCAGCAGCAACTGGGTGAGGCCCAGACCGCGCTGTGCACCAAGGAGGCGGACTGCAATACGGTGGCTCAGGAGCACGACCGCCTGGCCAAGAAGCTAGCTGACCAGGACGAGAGTCACAAGGCAGCTCTTCAGACAGTCAAGGACACCGAGGCCGCCCTCCAAGCCGAGTATGAGACCCAGGTGGCGAACTGGGCCGAGTCGGAGCAGGCGCTGAGTGATGGCTACGGCCAAATCAAGGACATAGTTACGGTAAGTTGCGTTCCTTCTTTTCCCTTTGTTTGCCGCCTGTTATTTGGTTTGGCTTATAACTTTGTATTCTCCTTTTCTTCTTTGCGCAGAGTATTTCCCTGGCTACTCTATCGCCGCCAGCCAGGTCATCGAGGCCCACCGTGACGCGTGGAGGCAAGCTAGTGCTGAGCTGCGACTTTCAGCAAGAGAGGGCTTAGATGCCGTCGCACTACTTGTCTGACTGCAGGTAGTGCTAACATAGTTCAATGCGGCAAGTCCCCGGGCCGACTGGTCGAACCCGGTGCAGGATGAAAGAACAAATGTACTAACACATTCATAGGCATAATACTCATCATATAAATAAAAGAGGGTAGTCCCCGAGTGCTTCTCGGGGGACCTGATGTCTTGTACTTAATACAAAAGATAGTGTGGTACATACTGCATTAACTATAAAATCTTCGAAGGAGATTGGCGTTCCATGGGCGTTCTGACTCCTTGCCGGAATCATCTCTCTTGCGTGACTTAGGCTTCTGTGCATCGATCACGTAGTAGGAGTCGTTGCCCAAAGCCTTGCTGATGACGAAGGGGCCTTCCCAAGGGCCGAGAGCTTGTGCTAGCCGGTTGTTCGTTGGATCAGCCGGAGCACAAGGTCGCCCTCTTGGAAGGATCTTGGCTTGACCTTCCGACTATGGTAGAGGCGCAGGCTCTGCTGGTAGATGGCGGACCGACTGAGTGCTAACAGCTGGCCCTTTTCCAGCAGATCGACACCGTCTTCTCGCGCTTCCTTTGCCTCCGCTTCCTTTTACATGGTGACTCGAGGTGAGTCGAACTCGATGTTAGTTGGGATGACGACCTCGGCACCATACCCAAGGAAGAAGGGAGTGAAGCCGGTTGACTTGTTCGGAGTGGTACGCAGGCTCTAGAGGACGGCCGACAGCTCCTCGAGCCAACAGCCTGCCGGATGCTCTAGTGGCTCAACCAGTCTGGGCTTGATGCCGGAGAGGATGAGGCCATTTGCTTGCTCGACTTGGCCGTTTGACTGCGGGATGGGCAATGAACTCTAAGTCCAGTCGGATGCCCTGCGTCGCGCATAAACGGGCCAATGCTCCTTTGGCAAAATTTGTGCCTTTGTCGGTGATGATGCTGTGTGGTATGCCATACCGGATGGTGATATCTGCTATGAAGGTCACAGCAGTCGGCCCATTCAACTTCTTGATTGGCTTTGCTTCAATCCAGTTGGTGAACTTATCTACGGCAACCAGCAGATGTGTCATGCCGCCGCGTGCCGTCTTGAATGGTCCCACCATGTCCATCCCCCAGACGGCAAAGGGCCAAGTGAGGGGGATGTTCTTGAGTGCAGAAGTCGGCAGGTGTTACTTGGAGCTGAAAACTTGGCACCCTTTGCAGTGTTTGACCAATTCTTTGGCGTCTTCCAAAGCAGTCAGCTAGAAGAAACCATGGCGGAAAGCTTTGCCAACAAGTGATCTTGAGGCCGCGTGGTGGCCGCACTCGCCTTCATGGATGTCTTTGAGGATTGCAACGCCCTTCTCTGGCTCAACGCAGTGCTGGAAGACTCCAGTCACACTGTGCCTAACGAGCTCTCTGTTTACTATTGTGTAGGCTCCGACTCAGCGTTGAACTTGTCTTGCTGAGATCTCGTCAGTCGGCAGCTCTCTATTCACCAGAAAGTTGAGGATGGGCTGGGCCCATGATGGACATGCAACTTCTTCTACTGCCAACATGGCTACTGCGACTAGGGCAGTTGGGTTCGGAGGTGGTGGGTTGGCGTCGTCCACCGCCTGCTGTGTCGTTGGAGTCCCCGAGCCGACTGCTACAGTCCCCAGGCCGGGTTCTAAAGTCCCCGAGCTGGGTACGACCGTAGCAGTCCCCGAGTCGCCTGCCGAAGTCCCGGAGCTGCCTGCCGCAATCCCCAAGTCGGATCCAACTGCATCGGGGTCAGGCGGCACAAAGATAGAATCTGATTCTGGAGACGGCTTGACAAACGGCTTGAGGAGAAGCTAAAGGGAGACGCCGGTTGGTATAGCTTGCTGGGTGGATCCAATTTGTGCCAGGGCATCTGCTTGCTCGTTGTCGGCCCGTGGCATGTGAAGGAACCCGCACCCTTGAACATATCCGATGAGTTGCTGAACGAGGAAGCGGTAGCTCACCATGTTTGCATCCTTGGCGTCCCAATCACCAGACGAAAGTTGGACCACCAAGTCTGAGTCGCCATAACACAACATCCGGCGTATGCCGAGTTCTTTGGCCAGCCGGAGCCCATGTATGAGCACCTCATACTCGGCCACATTGTTGGAGGCGGCAAAGTCGATTTGCAATGTTTATCTAAGATTTTCGCCTTTGGGAGAGGTGAGGACGATGCCGGCTCCCAAACTAGTGTGCATCTTGGATCCGTCAAAGTGCATCCGCCAATGGGTGGAGTCGGGTGCCGGCGGCAGGTACTGGGTCTCGGCCCAGTCAACAAGGAAGTCGGCTGATAACCCACAAGTGTAGGGGATCGCAACAGCTTTCGAGGGTAGAGTATTCAACCCAAATTTATTGATTCGACACAAGGGGAGCCAAAGAATATTCTTGAGTATTAGCAGTTGAGTTGTCAATTCAACCACACCCGGATATCTTAGTATCTGCAACAAGGTATTTAGTAGCAAAGTAGTATGATAGTAATGGTAACAGTGGTAAAGGTAAAGATAGCAAAAGGTAATATTTTTGGGGTTTTGTAGTGATTGTAACAATAGCAATGAAAAAGTAAATAAGCGAAGCACAATATATGAAAAGCTTGTAGGCAATGGATCAGTGATGGATAATTATGTCGGATGCGATTCCTCATGTAATATCTATAACATAGGGTGACACAGAACTAGCTCCAATTCATCAATGTAATGTAGGCATGTATTCCGAATATAGTCATACGTGCTTATGGAAAATAACTTGCATGATATATTTTGTCCTACCCTCCCGTGGCAGCGGGGTCCTAGCGGAAACTAAGGGATATTGAGGCCTCCTTTTAATAGAGAACCAGACCAAAGCATTAACACATGGTGAATACATGAACTCCTCAAACTACAGTCATCACCGAGAAGTATCCCGATTATTGTTACTTCGGGGTTGTCGGATCATAACACATAATAGGTGACTATAGACTTGCAAGATAGGATCAAGAACACACATATATTCATGAAAACATAATAGGTTCAGATCTGAAATCATGGCACTCGGGCCCTAGTGACAAGCATTAAGCATAGCAAATTCATAGCAACATCAATCTCAGAACATAGTGGATACTAGGGATCAAACCCTAAAAAACTAACTTGATTACATGGTAAATCTCATCCAACCCATCACCGTCCAGCAAGCCTATGTTGGAATTACTCACGCACGGCGGTGAGCATCATGAAATTGGTGATGGAGGATGGTTGATGATGATGACGGCGACGAATCCCCCTCTCTAGAGCCCCAAAAGGACTCCATATCAGCCGTCCCGAGAGAGACTAGGGCTTGGCGGCGGCTCCGTATTGTAAAACGCGATGAAACTTTCTCTCTATTTTTTCTCCACGAGACGGAACATATGGAGTTGGAGTTGAGGTCGGCGGAGCTGCAGGGGGCCCACGAGATAGGGGGCGCGCCCAGAGGGGGTGGGAGCGCCCCCCACTCTCGTGGACAGGGTGTGGGCCCCCTGGTCTTCATCTTTTGCGAGCATTTTTTATATTTTCTGAAACTTGTCTCCGACGATTTTCAATCATTTCGAAAACTTCTGTTTTCTACACATGAAACAACATCATGGTAATTCTACTGAAAACAGCGTCAGTCCGGGTTAGTTCCATTCAAATCATGCAAGTTAGAGTCCAAAACAAGGGCAAAAGTGTTTGGAAAAGTAGATGCGTTGGAGACGTATCAACTCCCACAAGCTTAAACCTTTGCTTGTCCTGAAGCAATTCAGTTGATAAACTGAAAGTGATAAACAAAAACTTTTACAAACTCTATTTGCTCGTGTTGTTGTAAACATGTAAAGCCAGCATTCAAGTTTCAACAAGTATTATGAACTAACCATACTCACAATAACACCTCGGTCTCACAATTACTCATATCGATGGCATAATCAGCTAGCGAGCGATAATAATAAAACTCGGATGATAACACTTTCTCAAAACAATCATAACATGATACAACAAAATGGTATCTCGCTAGCCCTTTCTGAGACAGCAAAACATAAATGCAGAGCACCTTTAAAGATCAAGGACTGACTAAACATTGTAATTCATGGTAAAAGAGATCCAGTCAAGTCATACCCAACATAAACCAATAGTAATGAATGCAAATGACAGTGTGCTCTCCAGCGGGTGCTTTTTAATAAGAAGGTGATGACTCAACATAAAAGTAAATAGATAAGCCCTTCACAGAGGGAAGCAGGGATTTGTAGAGGTGCCAGAGCTCGATTTTAAAATAGAGATTGAATAACATTTTGGGCGGCATACTTTCACTGTCAACACAACAACTATGGGATGGCTTTATCTTCCATACTACATGCGTTATAGGCAGTTCCCATGCAGAATGGTAAAAGTTTATACTCCCCCACCACCAACAAGCATCAATCCATGGCTTGCTCGAACCAACGAGTGCCTCCAACTAACAACAACCCTGGGGGAGTTTTGTTTAATTATATTGATTTGCTTTGATGTTTTTGGATCATGGGACTGGGCATCCCGGTTACCGGCCCTTTCTCGTGAATGAGGAGTGCAGTCCACTCCTCTTGAGAATAACCCACCTAGCATGGAATATATAGGCAACCCTAGTGGAAACATGAGCTGCTCTAGCATACAAAACAGAATTTCATTTGAAGGTTTGGAGTTTGGCACATACAAATTTACTTGGACCGGCAGGTAAATACCGCATATAGGAAGGTATGGTGGACTCATTGGAATAACTTTGGGGTTTAAGGAGTTTGGATGCACAAGCAGTATTCCCGCTTAGTACAGGTAAAGGCTAGCAAAAGACTGGGAAGCGACCAACTAAGAGAGCGAGAACAGTCATAAACATGCATTAAAACTAATTCACACCGATTACAAACATGAGTAGGATATAATCCACCATGAACATAAATATCATGAAAGCTATGTTCATTTGTTTCAATTACATGCGTGAACATGTGCCAAGTCGAGTCACTCAATTCATTCAAAGGAGGATACCATCCCATCATACCACATCATTGTCATTCTAATAGCATGTTGGCACACAAGGTAAACCATTATAACTCATAGCTAATCAAGCATGGCACAAGCAACTATAATCTCTAAATGTTATTACAAATATGTTTACTTCACAATAAGCTGAATCAGGAACGATGAACTCATCATATTTACAAAAACAAGAGAGGTCGAGTTCATACCAGCTTCTCTCATCACAATCGGTCCATCATATATCGTCATTATTGCCTTTCACTCGCACGACCGAACGATGTGTATAATAATAAGAGTGTACGTGCATTGAACTAAGCTGGAATCTGCAAGCATTCAACTCAAGAGAGAAGACAAGGTAATATGGGCTCTAAGTTAAATAAACATGCATATGAGAGCTACTAAACATTTTCAATATGGTCTTCTATTCTCAACCCCCCAAAGGAAAGAAAAGAAAAGAAAACTATTTACACGGGAAAGCTCCCAACAAGTAAAAGAAGAATGAGAAATCTTTTGGGTTTTCCTTTTAATTTCTACTACAAGCATGAAAATTAAACTAACTAATTTTTTTGTTTTTCTTAAGGTTTATCAAACACACAAGAAGAAAACTAGAAAAAGAAAATTAAACTAGCATGGATAATACAATGAATGAGTATGAGCACCGACGACTAGAATAGTGTGTGAACATGAATGTAAAGTCGGTGAGAAATACGTATTCCCCAAGCTTAGGATTTTGGCCTAAGTTGGTCTAATGCCAAGGGTAGCCTGGCTGATATCCGTAGTTCTAACTAAGGTCGTACTGAGATGCAGCAGCAAATGCCTCCTGAGCTGCGGCATGTTGGTGAGCCGCCTCTGCTCTCCCCTCGTGTTCAGCTGCTTCCTCCCTGGTAACAACATATCTTCCCCTTGCCTGGTAATCAAAAAGGAAAGGAGCAGGAAGAGTAACATGGACAAAACTGTGTCTGTCAAAGATTAGTCGATACTAGAGGAATTGTTCATTCCTCTTAAGAAAATGATGGTTGACCATAGCGTCATAGTCTAAATAAGCAGAAGGGAACATCTCATCACGCTCTCGTGGGGCTATACCAAGATAATTGGCCACACGGGTCGCATAAATTCCTCCAAATAAATCTCCAGCTCTACCATTTTTATGCAACCTACGTGCAACTATTTCCCCCAAGTTATAATCTTTATAACCTAACACAGCACTCTTGAGGACACAAAGATCAGGGACACACATATGACATGCTTCATCTTTACCGTTAATGCATCTACCAATGAAGAGAGCAAAATAATGTATAGCAGGAAAAAGAATGCTCCCTATGGTAGCTTGTGTAATATCCCTAGACTCTCCCACAGTAATACTAGCAAGGAAATCTCTAAATTCAGATTTGTGGGGATCATTAACACTTCCCAACTGCGGGAGTTTGCAAGCAGTAGTAAAGTCTTCGAGGTCCATGGTATATGATTTATCATAAATATCAAACAGGACACTATGAGAATTATGTGAAGATGAAAATTTAAACCTTCTCACGAAAGAATCAGTTAGAAAGTGGTACCGAGGACACTTATCTTGCATGAAGTCCTCAAGATCGGCATTACGCACATATGTATCAAATTCATCCTTAATGCATGCATTGACCATAAACTCTTCCGACGGCCATTCACAAGACCGCACTTCAGCCTCCCTTGGTAGTTCATCGTCTTGATCACGCATGGCAAGCCTAGGTCCTTTCTTTACCGAGGAACCACCTTGGTACATTTTCCTGAACATATTTATTTTTCTGCAATATTTTTGAAATTTTTAGTAACTTCAAAATAAAGTGAATAAAACTAAACAAGATTGATAGCAACTACTCCTACAAGTGCCTAAAGCCTATATCATGCATTAAAATTACTTGGGACCTCATAAATTTAACATGCAAGCTCAAGAACAGGGTCACCAAGGCAGCAAGGATTTGCAATGAATAAAGCACTAGGACAAAAACTATTTGGACCAATGGAGGAGTCACATACCAAGCAACAGTCTCCCATAGCAGGTTTGTGAATGGAGCTTTGAGCAAAGATATCAAAAATCGCAGCAAAATGAGCTAAAACTCGTGCTTGAGCTGGATGGGGATTTTTTTGGGAAGAAGATGGAGCATGTGGGTGCTGGCATAAGTGGAGGGGGTCCACCAGGGGCCCACGAGACAGGGGGGCGCGCCCAGGGGGTGTGGGCGTGCCCTCCACTCTCGTGGCCAGGTGGCAAACCCCCTGCAGTGTTTTCAGTGCCTAAAATCCTCAAATAATTCATAAAAAATCATACTAAATTTGTAGGGCATTTGGAGCACTTTTTTCGGGATATTTTTTATTGCACAGATAACTCAGAAAATAGACAGATAATCCTATTTTTGCTTTATTTATTTTAAATAACAAAAAGTAAAAAAAAAGTACAGAAGGTTGTGCCTTCTAGTTTCATCCATCTCATGATCATCAAAATGAATCCACTAACAAGGTTGATCAAGTCCTGTTAACAAACTCATTCCGAATAACATGGAGCCGGAGAAATTTTGAAGTGACACTAAGTTACCTCAACGGGGATATGAACATCCCCACTAATAAGAATATCATACTTTTTCTTGACAGTAGGGAGAGGAAATTCAAAACCTTCGATAATAATTGATGGAATTTTCTCAATAGTATTTATGCTATGAACTTGAGGTTGTTTCCTTAGAAAATGTACCGTATGCTCATTTCCATTAACATGAAAGGTGACATTGCCTTTGTTGCAATCAATAACATCTCCTGCAATATTTAAAAAAGGTCTACCAAGGATAATAGACATACTATCGTCCTCGGGAATATCAAGAATAACGAAGTTTGTAAGATAGTAACATTTGCAACAACAACAGACACGTCCTCACAAATGCCGACAGGTATAGCAGTTGATTTATCAGCCATTTGAAAGGATATCTCAGTGGGTGTCAACTTACTTAATTCAATTCTACGATACAAGGAAAGAGGCATAACACTAACACCGGCTCCTAAATCACATAAAGCAGTTATAACATAATTTCTCTTAATAGAGCAAGGTATAGTGGGTACTCCGGGATCACCAAGTTTCTTAGGTATTCCACCCTTAAAAGTATAGTTGGCAAGCATGGTGGAAATCTCAGCTTCAGGTATTTCCCTCTTATTAGTGATGATATCTTTCATATATTTAGAATAAGGGTTTGTTTTGAGCATATCAGTTAAGCGCATGCATAAGAAAATAGGTCTAATCATTTCAGCAAAATGCTCAAAGTCCTCATCATCCTTTGTCTTGGATGGTTTAGGACGAAAGGGCATGGGTTTCTGAACCCATGGTTCTCTTTCTCTACCATGCTTCCTAGCGACAAAATCTCTCTTATCATAACGCTGGTTTCTTGATTGTGGGTTATCAAGACCAACAGCAGGTTCAATATCCATATCATTGTTATTACTAGGTTGAGTATCTTCATGAACATCATTATTAACATTATCATCAGGTTCATGTTCATCTCTGGATTGTGTTTCAACATCAGAGATAGAAGTATTATTAGGATTCTCAGGTGTTTCTACACTAGGTTCACTAGAAGCATGCAAAGTCCTATCATTCTTCTTTTTCTTCTTCTTAGAAGAACTAGGAGCATCTAGGTTATTATTCTGAGAATCTTGCTCAATTCTCGTAGGGTGGCCTTCAGGATACAAAGGTTCCTGAGTCATTTTACCAGTTCTAGTAGCCACTCTAACAACAAAGTCATGTTTATTATTTAATTCAACTAGCAATTCATTCTGAGGCTTAAGTACTTGTTCAGCTTGAGTAGCAACCATAGAAGCATGTTTACTAGTGAGTTTAAGTTCACCTTTAACTCTAGCTATATAATCATTAAAGCGTGCTATCATATAAGCATTATTCTTCAATTGTCTACCAACATAATCATTGAAATTTGCTTGTCTATTCATAAAATCATCAAATTCATCTAAGCATGACCTATGAAATTTAGTAGACAGGATTTCATCTTTATCATATCTATAGAGAGAATTTACCTTCACTACCAGTGTTGGGTTATCAAGACAATGTGTTTCTTCAACAGGGGGTATATTAAGACCATGTATTTCTTCAATAGGAGGTAAATTCTTAACGTCTTCAGCTTTAATACCTTTCTCTTTCATTGATTTCTTTGCCTCTTGCATATCTTCAGGACTGAGAAATAGAACACCTCTCTTCTTCGGAGTAGGTTTAGGGATAGGCTCAGGAGTTGGCTCAATTGGTTCAGGAATTGCCTCAGGAGTTGGCTCAGGAAGAGTCCAATTATTTTCATTAGTCAACATATTGTTCAATCATAATTCAGCTTCGTCGACTGTTCTTTCCCTGAAAACACAACTAGCACAACTATCCAAGTGGTCCTTGGAAGCATCAGTTAGTCCATTATAAAAGATATCAAGCATTTCATTTTTCTTAAGTGGATGATTAGGCAAAGCATTAAGTAATCGGAGAAGCCTCCCCCAAACTTGTGGGAGACTCTCTTCTTTGATTTGCACAAAATTATATATTTCCCGCAAGGCAGCTTGTTTCTTATGAGCAGGAAAATATTTAGCAGAGAAGTAATAAATCATATCCTGGGGACTACGCACACAACCAGGATCAAGAGAATTAAACCAATTCTTAGTATCACCCTTTAATGAGAACTGAAATATATTAAGGATATAATAATAGTGAGAAGTCTCATCATTAGTAAATAGGGTGGCTATATCATTCAACTTGGTAAGATGTGCCATAACAGTTTCAGATTCAGTGCCATAAAAAGGATCGGATTCAACTAAAGTAATAATCTCAGGATCAACAGAGAATTCATATTCCTTATCAGTAACAAAGATAGGTGAAGTGGCAAAAGCAGGGTCATGTTTCATTTTTGCATTTAGAGTCTTTTGTTTCAGCTTAGCTAATAATTTCTTAAGATCTGATCTATCATTGCAAGCAAGAAAATCTCTAGCAGTTTCTTCATCCATAACATAACCCTCAGGAACAACAGGCAATTCATAATCGTTCGGAGAACTTTCATCATCACTATCATCAATAATTTCATTCTCCCTAGCCTTAGTAAGTCTTTCATGAAGAAATTCACCTAACGGCACAGTAGTATCAAGCATAGAAGTAGTTTCATCATAAGTATCATGCATAGCAGAAGTGGCATCATCAATAACATGCGACATATCAGAATTCATAGTAGTAGCAGGTTTAGGTGTCGCAAGCTTATTCATAACAGAAGGAGAATCTAGTGCAGAGCTACATGGTAGTTCCTTACCTCCCCTCGTAGTTGAGGGATAAATTTTGGTTCTTTGATCTTTCAAGTTCTATGCTCCCCGGCAACGGCACCAAAAAATAGTCTTGGTAACCCACAAGTGTAGGGGATTGCAACAGCTTTCGAGGGTAGAGTATTCAACCCAAATTTATTGATTCGACACAAGGGGATCCAAAGAATATTCTTGAGTATCAGCAGTTGAGTTGTCAATTCAACCACACCTGGATAACTTAGTATCTGCAACAAGGTATATAGTAGCAAAGTAGTATGATAGTAATGGTAACAGTGGTAAAGGTAAAGATAGCAAAAAGTAATATTTTTGGGGTTTTGTAGTGATTGTAACAATAGCAACAAAAAAGTAAATAAGTGAAGCACAATATATGAAAAGCTCGTAGACAATGGATCAGTGATGGATAATTATGTCAGATGCGATTCCTCATGTAATAGCTATAACATAGGGTGACACAGAACTAGCTCCAATTCATCAATGTAATGTAGGCATGTATTCCGAATATAGTCATACGTGCTTATGGAAAAGAACTTGCATGACATCTTTTGTCCTACCCTCCCGTGGCAGCGGGGTCCTAGCGGAAACTAAGGTATATTAAGGCCTCCTTTTAATAGAGAACCGGACCAAAGCATTAATACATGGTGAATACAAGAACTCCTCAAACTATGGTCATCACCGAGAAGTATCCTGCTTATTGTCACTTCGGGGATGTCGGATCATAACACATAATAGGTGACTATAGACTTGCAAGATAGGATCAAGAACACACATATATTCTTGAAAACATAATAGGTTCAGATCTGAAATCATGGCACTCAGGCCCTAGTGACAAGCATTAAGCATAGCAAAGTCATAGCAACATCAATCTCAGAACATAGTGGATACTAGGGATCAAACCCTAACAAAACTAACTTGATTACATGGTAAATATCATCCAACCCATCACCGTCCAGCAAGCCTACGATGGAATTACTCACGCACAGCGGTGAGCATCATGAAATTGGTGATGGAGGATGGTTGATGATGATGACAGCGATGAATCCCCCTCTCCGGAGCCCCGAACGGACTCCAGATCAGCCCTCCCGAGAGAGATTAGGGCTTGGCGGCAGCTCCGTATCGGAAAACACGATGAAACTTTTTCTTTGATTTTTTTCTCCGCGAGACGGAATATATGGAGTTGGAGTTGAGGTCGGTGGAGCTGCAAGGGGCCCACGAGACAGGGGGCGCGCCCCCCACCCTCGTGGATAGGGTGTGGGCCCCCTGGTCTTCATCTTTTGCGAGCATTTTTTATATTTTCTGAAACTTGTCTCCGAGGATTTTCAGGTCATTCTGAGAACTTTTGTTTTCTACACATGAAACAACATTATGGTAATTCTGCTAAAAACAGCGTCAGTCCGGGTTAGTTCCATTCAAATCATGCAAGTTAGAGTCCAAAACAAGGGCAAAAGTGTTTGGAAAAGTAGATACATTGGAGACGTATCATCAGCCAGCACTTGGGACTTGATGGTGGTGCGAGGCTGGTAGAAGATGGTATAAGGAGCCAGCGCAATGGCCCACCTGGCCACCCAGCCAGATGCATCCCGGCTGCCCATGATCTCGGCAAGCGGGATAGTGCAAACAACCATGATGGGGTGCTCTTGAAAGTAGGGCTTGAGCTTCTTGGCGGCAAAGTACACGCCATAGCACATCTTCTGGTAGTGGAGGTAGTTCCGCTTCGAGGTTGACAGTACTTCGCTCAAATAATTACCAACCTCTAGACCAGCTGAGCCTTGCCTTCTTCCGGGCGTTGAACCATGATGACAGTGCTAACCACCCGGCTGGGTGCGGCAATGTAAAGGAGCATGGGTTCTTTGTCAGTCAGAGCCGCCAGGATAGGCAGCGTGATTAGCATCTTCTTCAACTGGAAAGGCTTCGTCCGCTTGGTTGTTCCACTGGAAGTGAGTGGTTTTCTTCATGAGTTGATACAGGGGAAGAGCCTTCTCCCCTAGCCGACTGATGAAGCGGTTAAGGGAAGCCAAGCACCCAGTGAACTTCTAGACGTCTCGCAGCCGGGTGGGAATCTCCATCCTCTCTATAGCCTTGAACTTCACCGGGTTGCACTCAATGCCGCGTTCAGAGACCAGGAAGCCAAGGAGCTGGTCGGCTGGTACCCCGAACATGCACTTTTCAGGGTTGAGCTTGGTCTAAAAGCGGCGCAAGTTGTCAAATGTTTCCTTAAGGTCTTCCAGCAAGGTGTCGTGCTTCTCCGTCTTCACCACAATATCGTCTACATAGACGTGGGCATTTATGCCGAGTTACTTGAGGAGGCACTTCTGCATGCAATGCTAAAAAGTGGCACTGGCATTTCTCAAGCCGAATGTCATAGTCAGGTAGTAGAAGGCTCTGAATGGCATGATAAAGGCGGTCTTCAGGCAGTCGGCCGGATCCAAATTGATCTGATGGTACCCTGAGTAGGCATCCAAGAAACTCAGTAGCTTGCATCCGGTTGTGGAGTCTATCACTTGATCAATCCGGGGCAAAGCAAACAGATCTTTGGGGTTAGCTTTGTTGAGGCTGGTATAATCGATACACATGCGCCATTTCTTGTTTTTCTTCAGTACAAGGACCGGGTTGGAAAGCCACTCCGGAAAGAACACTTCCATAATGAAGCCGGCTGCCAGAAGCCAGGCTATCTCTTCACCAACAATTCCTCTCTTCTCCTCTGACAGTGGGCGGAGGGGCTGTTTGACTGGTTTTGCATCTGCTCGAACATGTAGCTTGTGCCCGGCGAAATCCGTCGGAACACCGGGTATGTCCTTGGGGGACCATGCAAAGATATCCTGATTCTCACGGAGGAAATCGACGAGCTCGCTTTCCTATTTGTTGTCCAGGTTTGTTCCTACAAGGGCGAATCTCTCCGGGTGCTTCGGGTCCAAAGGTATCTTCTTTGTTTCCTTGGCCTGCTAGAACGAGCCCTGAGCTTCCGACTCCTTGGGATCAGGCGATAGGTCCGGCTGCTTGCCGGCCATTGCCACAACCCTTTCAAGGATCTTTTTCTCAACAGCAAGCACGAGGGACACGGCCAGCCGACTACTGGCTGCAGCGGAGGCGGAGGATTTCTTGTAGTCTCCGACTATGGTGATGATGCCCTTGATGCTTGGCATCTTCATCTTGAGGTAGGCATAGCGGGGCACGGCCATGAACTTGGCCAGAGCAGGTCAGCTAAGTAAAGCATGGTAGGGGCTCTCCAAATCCACCACCTCAAACGAGACTGCCTCACGACGGAAGTGATCTTTGTCTCCGAATATAACATTTATCTTGATCCTGCCAATTGGTGAGCATGAAAGGTCTGGTACAATGCCATGGAAGACGGTCTGACTGGGCAAGAGCTGCTTCATCTTGATGTTCAACTTCTCCATGGTGTCACGGTACAGGATGTTGATGCTGCTTCTGCCATCAATCAGGACTTGGGAGAAACGAGCAGCCTGCCGCTCTGTTGCAAAGGTGGCATCCAACACCAAGGCATAGGACCCCGGGGAAGGCATCACGTCTCGGTGATCGGCTTGGCTCCAGCTGATGGGCTTCTCAGACCAGTGCATGAATTCTGGAACTTTGGAGGCGACTGTGTTGACCTCTTGGTGCTGTCGGCATCGACTGCACCTGTTGTTAGCTTGGCTGGTGAAGATGACATAGGCTGCATGCTCTTCAGGGAACTCGTCTTGGATGGCTCTGACTGCTGGGCGGGTGGCCGGCTGCTGAGGAGCCGGGGGCGGCTGGCCAGCAGGCGGAGGAGGCAGTAGTCCTTCGCCCTTGGAGATCCGAGTGAGCCAATGACACTTCCGGGTTATATGGTTGGACAGCTTCGCGTCGCTGTGGAACTTGCAGGGGGCATCGAGGGTTTGCTCGTAGGAGAAAGCGGGCTACCAAGCTGGCTTGCCGCCTTTCTGACGCTTGGGTATGGGCTGCCCTTCTGGCTGCTTGTCTTTGACTATTGCCACTTGCCGGCTAGTGGAAGTCGGCATCTGGGCCTTGTGTTTGTTGTCATTCTGATGCGGGTGCCGATTGGTGTCGCCAGCCGGCGTTCTTAGAGCCGGAGGGAGCACCTTTCCAGAGGCGTTCACCTGGAGCTCCGACTTCATTGAGGAGTTGGCGGTGGCGTACTTATCTGCTATGATCAGCAACTCGTCGAGTGTAGCCGGCTCGTCGCAGAGAAGTCAGTGCTTGAGGAGGGTGCCTTCCCAGCACCCGGCGATGAAGTACTCTATAGCTTGCACCTTGTGCACCCCTTCGCAGGAGTTGCGGAGCTCGACCCAGCGTGTCAGGTAGTCGCGGCTGGACTCTTGGGCCTTGGACGCACAGAGAAAGTTGGCGGGGCTTGGGCGCCCGCTTGTACGTGCTGGTGAAGTTGCGGATGAAGACTTCGATGAAATCGAGCCAGCTGTTGACGCTGTAGGGCTTGAGGCTGTTTAGCCAGGTGCATGTCGTGCCTTGAAGCATGAGGGGGACATACTTCACGGCAACGCGCCTGTCGCCGTTTGCTATGCTAATTGCAGTGGAGTAGTCTATCAGCCAGTCTTCCGGCTTCACCGAGCCCTTGTACTTGGGTGTGTCTCTTGGGAGCGAGAACCCTTTGGGAAAGGGCTCATCGCGAATGCGAGGGTCGAAACAAGGTGGGGCGACATCATCCTCCTGTTCTAGCGCTTGGGATCACGCTAGGCTGTCGATCCGGTGGCGTGCATCGTTCTTGCTGATTCCTTCGCGGCGGCCCAGCCGGCCGCTGAGCGCCGGATGCTCAACAGGCGTAAGGGAGGGATATCTCTCCCTGCGGGGTGAAGGAGGAGGCGGGTTATCACCTCGCCGCTCCATGGCTCGTGGGCGGCCTTCTTCGTCGCGCTCGATGGTGAAGCGCGTCCGACTGCGACTAGCAGCCGGCTCCTTATCCTTTCGCTCGCGGGCACCACCTACAGTCAGCATCTGGGAGGTCGCGTCATGCTCTCGGTGAGGGGGAGGACTCTCGGCGCGGGCTCCGGCATCTTGCCATTCTGCGGCCGCGTCGATGAGCTGCTGGACGCGTCTCGTCATGCAGTGTAGCTCGTCACCGTCCAAGCCTCCCAGCTCATCTGCTGCCGCCTGAGCGGCACGCAGGTTCTCGAGTGTTGTGGCATAGGCTGGACGGTCGGCCCCCAGCATGCTGGCGATGGCCGTGCCGAGCTTCTTGATAGCGCCTAGACGGCTGGCCCTGCTAGCAGCCGGCATGCCGGAGGTGGCACGATCAACCTCTCGCTGATAATCCTCGGTGAGGCGTCTCATGGAGGCTATCTTCTTGCCGTTCTCGATGAGGGAAAGGCTGTGGGCCTCCAGCGTCTCGGCGTGGGCGTCAGCCATATTGGGTGCAGACAGGTCGTGCAGCACTGTCTGCAGAGTGTTGTGGGCGTTCTCGCCGGATGCGGCGCCATGGCTGATGACCAGCATGTTGGTGATGGTGCTGCCACTGCTATCGGCATGCGGAAGAGGATCGTTGATGACCACCACATTGGTGGTGAAGGCATCGAGGGATGCCGTGTCGGAGTCGACGAGCATCGGGTTGGTGGAGCCAATCGACTCCAAGTCGGAGGTGGGCTCGCTGGCAAGGTCGAGCTTGCCAAGGTGGTTCATGAGGCAGCTCTCGAAGCTGGTTGCACCCGCGTCTAGCGTGGGCTTATCGGAGAGGTGGATCTCACCAAGAAGGTTGGCGAGGCAGCTTGCTGCACAGGCGGCGTCGACGCCATGCAGCACGTCGGGGCAAGCGCCATCGGGCGTACCGGGCTGGCTACGCTAGTTAGGAAGGAACATGGTTCCCGTCCAGAGCAGGTCTCCGGACGACGGTGCACCTGGCCCCATGGTGGGCGCCAAATGTCGGGTGGTAGGTGCGACATATGCCAAAGGATGGCTAGTCATTGTGGGAGCCAGTAAGACATCGCCGGTGCCTGGAAACGGGATGTGGCGAAGACATGCACGTCAGCGAATCATACCCAGGTTCGGGGCTCTCCTAGGAGATAACACCCCTAGTCCTGCTCTGCGGGGTCTTCGCATAATCACTAAATCAGTAAGTAGCTACAACTGGCTCCTTGAGATGTTTGGCTAGAGGAAGAAGAAGGGCAAGGCTAGCTCTCCTCTTCTCTCTACGTGGTGTGTGTAGTTCTAATGGATCAACCCTTTGCATGGGTGCCATGGGGGGTTCATATAGGCCTAACCCCCAGGGGTACAATGGTAATCCGGCTGGATGTGGGTCCAGACTGTCAGTATCTGTGGCCGTCGGCTTCTTCACCGGCCGCTGGGGCCTGCCAACTGGTGGGTCCCGCCGGCTGCCGAGCTCCAGGCCAACAGGCCGGCCCCACCGCCTGTGGACCCTGTCAGCTGCTCATTACTGTAGCCTCGCCCCTGATGACGATGGCTTTGTCGGGGCAGGCATGGCTACAGTGCCGCCGCCTGGCGGGCGTTCAATGTAGCCTCACCGTGTCTTATCTGCTTAATGGTGCACAAACTTCCATGGTGAGGGTAGGCCGGCTGTTGGGAGCCAGCCTCCCCTCGTGCCGACTGGTCAGGTTAAGCCGCCTTCTGGTGGCTCTCTAGCAGGAGGGGCCCACCACCTGCGGGCCGTACTGACAGCTCGTCGTGGATGACGTCATGGTCAACATGGCAACAGTGTCGCACCGGGTGAGGGATGGCCGCCCGATACGGTGCACTGTGGCCACGCTCGCTCCGAGATTCAGGGGTGGCAGGCTTTACTGTAGCCACGCCCCGTCTTGTCGCCGTTATGTGGGTGCAAACTTTGAGGATGTATGTCAGGCCGCTTGCCAGGAGTCAGCCACTTTGGTGGCCGCCTGCTAGGAGTCGTCCCACTTTGGGACGGCTTGCTGAGCCTTGCCGCCTTCCTGCAGCCGGCCACTGGACCAGCCAGCCATGAGAAGGCGGCCCTTCATCTTGGATGCTTCAGGGGCGCAGTCGGCCCATTGTTTTGAAGAACTAGGGGGAGCGAATAAGGCTACCCGTGGTTATATTATCATTCTTGGATGTCTTACAATCATTTTATAGTCATTTTATATCATTATTTGGTACTAACCTATTGACATAATGCCCTATGTCAGTTGCTGTTTTCTGCATGTTTTTTACATCACAGGAAATCAATATCAAACCGATTCCAAATGCAACACAACTCCTGGAGGATTTTTTGGGACAGAAGAAAGCCAATTGACCAAGGAAGCACCTGAGGGGCTTCTCGACGTGAGTAGCACCCACTAGGACGCGCTAGGAGGCGCAGGCGTACCCTGGGGGTTGTGCCCACCTCGTGTGCCCCCGGAACCTCCTCTTTGCTCTATAAATACCCTAATATTCCAGAAACCCTAGGGGAGTCGACGAAATATTGATCCAGCTGCCGCAGAGTCCAAAACCACCATATCCAATCTAGACACCGTCATGGAGGGTTCCATTGGTGCCTCTCCTATGATGCGTGAGTAGTTCTTTGTAGACCTACGGGTCCGTATTTAGTAGCTAGAAGGCTCCTCTCTCTCTCTCTTGATTATCAATACAATGGTCTCTTGGAGATCCATATGATGTAAGTCTTTTGGCTGTGTGTTTGTTGGGATCCGATGAACTTTGAGTTTATGATAAGATCTATGTTTTTATCCATGAAAGTTATCTGAGTCTTCTTTGATCTCGTATATGCATGATTGCTTACAGCCTTTTATTTCTTCTCCGATATTTGGGTTTTGTTTGGCCAACTTGATCTATTTATCTTGCAATGGGAAGATGTGCTTTGTAGTGGGTTCGATCTTACGGTGCTTGATCCCAGTGACAGAAGGGGAACTGACACGTATGTATCGTTTCTACTAAGAACAACAAGATGAGATATAGATCGGCCGCAATAGATAAAACGGATCTTGTCTACATCATGTCATCGTTCTTGTTGCATTACTCCGTTTTCTCATGAACTTAATACACTAGATGCATGTTGGGTAGCAATCGATGTGTGGAGTAATAGTAGTAGATGCAGGCAGGAGTCAGTCTACTAATCTTGGACGTGATGCCTATATAATGATCATTGCCTGGATATCGTCATGATTATTTGAAGTTCTATCAATTGCCCAATAGTAATTGTTTTCCCACCATTTGCTATTTTTCTCGAGAGAAGCCACAAGTGAAACCTACGGCCCCCAGGTCTCTTTTCATCATATTTGCCTTTGCGATCTATTTTCTCTTGTATCTATTTTCAGATCTATTAAACCAAAAATACAAAAACACTTTGCTGCAATTTATTTGTTCCACGATCTATTTATCCTATCTACCAGTTTCACCTCACGTTATTTGCCTATCTTGAGGCGCCGTACCCGGAAGGGATTGACAACCCATTTAATACATCGGGTTGCGAGTATTTGTTATTTGTGTGCAGGTGTTGTTTACGTGGTGTGAGAAGGTTCTCCTAATGGTTTGATAACCTTGGTCTCATCACTGAGGGAAATACCTACCGTCGCTATACTGCATCATCCCTTCCTCTTTGGGGAAATACCGACGTAGTTCTAGTAGACATCAAAAAGAGTTTCTGGCGCCGTTGTCAGGGAGGATCTTCAACATCAACCAGGTTCCTAATCACAAATCTCATCTCCTCGCAATTTACATTATTTTCCATTTGCCTCTCGTTTTCCTCTCCCCCCACTTCACAAAAATTTGCCGTTTTATTCGCCCTCTTTTTCGTTCGCCATTTTCTCATCAAGATCTTTTTTAGTGCAATCTTGTTGTGTAGTCATGATGACTCAAGAGAACACGAAGTTGTGTGATTTCTCAAATAGCAACAACAATGATTTTATTAGCACTCCGATTACTCCTCCCGCCACTAGTGTGGAGTCTTCTGATATTAATACTGCTTTGTTGAATCTTGTCATGAAAGATCAATTTGCCGGTACTCCTAATGAGGATGTCGTGTCCCATCTTAACACATTCGTGGAATTATGCGATATGCAAAAGAAAAAATATGTGGACAATGATGTTGTGAAGTTGAAATTATTTCCATTTTCTTTGCGAGATCGTGCAAAAATTTGGTTTTCTTCTTTGCCTCGCAATAGTATCGATTCTTGGAACAAGTGCAAAGATGCTTTTATCACTAAGTATTTTCCGCCCACAAAAATTATTTCCCTTAGAACCCAAATCATGAATTTCAAGCAACTTGAACATGAGCATGTTTCACAATATTGGGAAAGGATGAAATTGATGCTAAGGAATTGCCCAACTCATGGGTTAAATCTTTGGATGATCATACAAATTTTTATGCGGCATTGAATTTTGTTTCTCGTAATCTTTTAGATTCCGCCGTGGGGGGTACTTTTATGGAAATTACTTTGGGTGAAGCTACTAAATTGCTATACAATATTATGGCAAATTATTCGCACTGGCATACCGAAAGAGCTCCTACTAGTAAAAAAGTCAATTCAGTAGAAGAAATAAATTCTTTGAGTGAAAAAGTTGATGCTCTTATGAAGTTGGTTGCTAATAAAAGTGATCCTATTGATTTTAGTGATGTTCCTTTGTCTACTTTGATTGAGCAAAATAGTGATGCCATAGATGTGAATTTTGTCTCGCGAAATAATTTCAACAACAATGCTTATAGAGGTAATTTTAATCCTAGGCCTTTTCCTAGTAATTCCTATAATAATTATGCTAATTCCTATGGTAATCCCACCTACAATAATAACAGAAACACCTCTGATCTTGATAAAAATATTAAAGAATTTATCAATACACAAAAAGCTTTGAACGCTTCGATAGAAGAAAAGTTGAATAAAATTGATGATTTGTCTAGAAGTGTTGATAGAATTTCTCATGATGTAGAAACTCTCAAGATGAAAAGATTTGTGCCTAAAGTTTAAGAATCAATTAAAGCTCTTTATGTTTCTATGGATGAAAGTAATAAAAGAACCGCTATGCTTAGAGCTAAAAGAGAATTTTTAGAAAAAGCGTTTTCTAGTGATTACTATCATAAAACTGATGAAGATCTTAAAGTGATTGGTGTTTCTTCTATTGATTCTTTGTTTAGTAAATTTAATATTGATGAAAAGGGGACTGGAGAAGAGTCAACTTTAGTTATAAGGCGTCCCTATGATTCGGAGGGTGAAAATCTTGTTGAAAAAATTGATAAAAGTTGGTTTGAAGAGGTCAAGACTTTAACTAGTGATGTGCCACCTATCTTGGATTACAAAGGCTTTAATTATGATAGTTGATCTTTGGTTGATTGTATTTATTTGTTGCAATCCATGATAAATTCACCCCATTCTTATGAACAAAATAAAGCTTTTACTAAACATATTGTCGTTGCTATGATGAAAGCTTTTGAAGAAAAGTTGGAATTAGAAGTTTCAATTCCTAGAAAATTACATGATGAATGGGAAACTACTATCCAAGTAAATATTAAAAATTATGAGTGTTTTGCTTTGTGTGACTTTGGTGCTAGTTTTTCTACAATTCCGAAATCTTTATGTGATGTGCTTGGTCTTACAGATATAGAAGAATGCTCTTTAAATTTGCACTTAGCGGATTCTACTATTAAAAAGCCTATGGGAAGAATTAATGATGTTCTTATTCTTGCAAATAGGAATTATGTGCCCATAAATTTTATTGTTCTTGATATTGATTGCAATCCGTCTTGTCCAATTATTCTTGGTAGACCATTTTTGCGTACTATTGGTGTCGTGATTGATATGAAAGAGGGCAATATTAAATTTCAATTTCCACTATGGAAGGGAATGGAACACTTCCCTAGAACAAGAATTAGGCCACCATATGAATCAATCATGAGGGCATCTTATGTATCTATAACCAAAGATGACAACACTTAGATCCTACGTGTTGTGCCTAGCTAGGGGCATAAAACGATAACGCTTGTTGGGAGGCAACCCAATGAATAAAATTTATTTTTGATTTTTGATTTATATTCTTGAGTGTTAGAAAAATTATGGTACTTTTATGATTGTGTTTTTTGTGTTCTAATTAGTGTTTGTGCCAAGTAAGACCTTTGGGAAGACTTGGGTGAAAGTTTATTTGATCTTGCTGAAAAACAGAAACTTTTGCGCTCACGAGATTCATTGTCATTTTTTACAGAAGAGTGATTTTAAGTTGATTCTTTTTTCAGAGTATTAATAGACAAATTTCTCACGTCCAAAAATTTATTTAATAATTTTTGGAGTTACATAAGTAGTCTAAATTTTCAGATTGCTACAGACTGTTCTGTTTTTGATAGATTCTGTTTTCTTTGTGTTGTGTTCTAGTTTTGATGATTCTTTGGTTTTCTTTGATGAGTTTTTGCCATAGAAAAGTTGGAATAAAGTAGATATAATGCAAAAAATATAAGAATTGGTTTTCTACAGTACTTATAGTAGTGGTTTAGTTTCTTATACTAACGGATCTCATGAAGGTTTTGTTTGAGTTTTGTGTGATTGAAGTTTTCAAGTTTTGGGTTATCTTACGATGGACGAAGGAATAAGGATAAGCAAAAGTCTAAGCTTGGGGATTCCCGAGGCACCCCAAGATAATATTCAAATAAGTAGCAAGAAACTAAGCTTGGGGATGCCCCATGAGTGGCATCCCCGCTTTCTTGTAACGACCATCGGTATTTTACTTGAAACTATATTTTTATTCGTCACATGATATGAGTTTTGCTTGGAGCGTATTGTATGATATGAGTCTTTGCTTGTTTTTCTTTGTGTTTTGAGTGTTGAATCCTTGCTGGACACACCCTTTTTAAGAGAGCCAAAAATTATGCTATGCTTGCTCCTATGCTTTACTTAAATTTTTAGAGCCATGGACTTGCTCTAGTACTTCACTTATATCTTTTTTGAGCACGGTGTGCTTTGTTAATTTTGAAGAAATGCTCTCATGCTTCACTTAGATTTATTTGGGAGTTAGTCAACTTTTAACAAATTCTCTCTTGCTTCACTTAGATTATTTTGAGAGAAAGAAAAAATTTATGCTCATGATCTTCACTTATATTTTTTTGAGCTTATCAAAAGCAACATATGAAAATAGTCCCAAAGTGAGAGATGTCCAAGGAGGATATAATAAAAACTTTCATGAAGATCATTGGACAAAATAAACTTGATTCTTAGTAATGGTTTTGAGATATGATGATATGATATGTGAGTCATGTTGATGAGTAATTGTGCTTTAGTAAGAATATTGATGTTAAAGTTTGTGATTCCCTATGCAAGCATGAAAGTCAATACTTATGCAATGAAATTTATATCTTACTTATGGTGCATTATTTGGTGTTACTTATGATTAATGCTTGGGTATGAGATTTTTCGCTTTTTGGTTGGTCGCTTCTCAATCTTTTTGCTAACCTTCATTTTGCACTAAGTATGATCACTACTTGTGCATCCAAAACCCTTTAAACCAGTTTTGCCATATGAGTCCACTATACCTACCTATATGCGGTATTTCCATGTCGTTCTAAGAAAATTTGCATGTGCCATCTCTAATGTTCAAAATAAATTTCTCTTTTATGTGCTCTACTACTCGGGAGGCGGTAAAGGGTAGCCAATATTTTCCATGCTAGATGTGTTATTCTCACGATGAGTGTTTATTCACTTGTCATTGCACGAGAGTACGGAAAAGGTACTAGGGATGCCCAGTCCCGAAATGAATAAATGAATTTACTTTATGTTGTCAAATAATAAATTCCTTGGAAAGTGTTGGTCTGGAGGGCACCCGTGGATACGGCTAGCCATGGAAAGTAAAAGTTATGGTGGAAAAAGGAATAAACTTTATTTTTTGTTTGGGAACCGCCTATGATGTATCTAGCATGGAAAGTGTTGGGATGCTCCAAGTCATTTTCGTTGGTAGGAAAATTATGCCTGTCAAAAATAATTTTATCTCTCAATTTAAGCTTTGAGCTCTGGCACCTCTACAAATCACTACTTCCCTCCGCGAAGGGCCTTTCTTTTACTTATGCAATTTTTATTGTGAATTTGAGTCTCCATCTTCTCTTATAAAGCACCAACTAAGGGGCACTATGATCGTACTTGAGCATTGGGTGTAGCTAATATTCGAGTGTGTTTCACGAATGGATCAATGATTGAGCATGATGGGCTAGGGATAACTTGCTTTAGTGTTGATATTTTAAAAAACATGGTTACTTGTTGGTATGCTTGAGTATTAAAGTCTTCATGTCAAAATTATACTATTGCTTTAAATCATATAAAAGTCCATATGTCCATGCTATAAAGAAAACAATGTGATGAACATGTTAGGCAGCATTCCACATCAAAAATTATGATTTTATCATTTACCTACTCGAGGACGAGCAACAATTAAGCTTGGGGATGTTGATACGTCTCCAACGTATCTATAATTTTTGATTGTTCCATGATGTTATATTATCATTCTTGGATGTTTTGCAATCATTTTATAGTCATTTTATATCATTTGTTTGTACTAACCTATTGACATAGTGCCCAGTGGCAGTTGCTATTTTCTGCATGTTTTTTACATCGCAGGAAATCAATATCAAACGGAGTCCAAATGCAACACAACTCATGGAGGATTTTTTTGGTCCAGAAGAAAGCCAATGGACCAAGGAAGCACCTGAGGGGCAGCTCGAGGTGAGCAACACTCACCATGGCGCGCCAGGAGGCCCAGGCGCGCCCTGGGGGGTTGTGCCCACCTCGGGTACCCCCTGAACCACCTCTTTGCTCTATAAATACCCCAATATTCTAGATACCCTAGGGGAGTCGATGAAATATTGATCCAGCCGCCGCAGAGTCCAGAACCACCAGATCCAATCTATACACCATCATGGAGGGGTTCACCACTTCCATTGGTGCCTCTCCTATGATGCGTGAGTAGTTCTTTGTAGACCTACGGGTCCGTAGTTAGTAGCTAGATGGCTTCCTCTCTCTCTCTCTCTCTCTCTCTCTCTTGATTATCAATACAATGGTCTCTCGGAGATCCATATGGTGTAAGTCTTTTGGCGATGTGTTTGTTGGGATCCGATGAACTTTGAGTTTATGATCAGATCTATGTTTTTATCCATGGAAGTTATTTGAGTCTTCTTTGATCTCTTATATGCATGATTGCTTATAGCCTCGTATTTCTTCTCCGATAATTGGGTTTTGTTTGGCCAACTTGATCTATTTATCTTGCAATGTGAAGAGGTGCTTTGTAGTGGGTTTGATCTTACGGTGCTTGATCCTAGTGACAGAAGGGGAACTGACACGTATGTATCGTTGCTACTAAGCATAACAAGATCAGATCTATATCTGCCGCAATGGATAAGTGGATCTCGTCTACATCATGTCATCATTCTCATTGCATTACTCCATTGTCTCATGAACTTAATACACTAGATGCATGCTGGATAGAGGTCGATGTGTGGAGTAATAGTAGTAGATGCAGGCAGGAGCCGGTCTACTAATCTTGGACGTGATGCCTATATAATGATCATTGCCTAGATATCGTCATGATTATTTGAAGTTCTCTCAATTGCCCAACAGTAATTGTTTTCCCACCGTTTGCTATTTTTCTCGAGAGAAGCCACTAGTGAAACCTACGGCACCCGGGTCTCTTTTCATCATATTTGCCTTTGAGATCTATTTTCTCTTGCATTTATTTTCAGATCTATTAAACCAAGAATACAAAAATACCTTGCTGCAATTTATTTGTTCCGCGATCTATTTATCCTATCTACCACTTTTACCTCATGTTATTTGCCTATCTTGAGGCGTCGTACCCGGAAGGGATTGACAACCCCTTTAACACGTCGGATTGCGAGTATTTTTTATTTGTGTGCAGGTGCTATTTACGTGGTGTGAGGAAGTTCTCCTGCTGGTTCGATAACCTTGGTCTCATCACTGAGGGAAATACCTACTGTCGCTATACTACATCATCCCTTCCTCTTTGGGAAAATACCGACGTAGTTCTAGCAGACATCACAAGTATATATAAAACTAAATGCTTTGATAAACTCATCAAAATGTATATCCCAACTCATAGATGCTTGCACTAGTCCATAGATGGATTGCTGGAACTTGCACACCTTTATAGTACCTTTAGGATTAACAAAACCTTCTGATTGCATCATATACAACTCTTATTTAAGAAATATCCATTTAAGGAATGCAATTTTGACATCCAATTGCGAGATTTCATAAAATATGGCAACTGCTAACATGATTCAAACGGATTTAAGCATCACTACAGTTGAGAAAATTTCATTGTAGTCAACATCTTGAAGTTGTCGAAAACCTTTTGCGACAAGTCGAGGTTTGTAGATAGTAACACTACTATCAGTGTCCGTCTTCCTCTTGAAGATCCATTTATTTTCTATGGCTTGTCGACATCGGGCAAGTCCACCAAAGTCCACACTTTGTTCTCATTCGTGGATCCCATCTCAGATTTCATGGCCTCAAGTCATTTCGCGGAATTTGGGCTCATCATCGCTTCCTCATAGTTCGTAGGTTCATCATGGTCTAGTAACATGACTTCCAGAATAGGATTACCGTACCACTGGTGCGGACCATACTCTAGTTGACCTACGAGGTTCGGTAGTAACTTGTTCTCAAGTTTCATGATCATCATCATTAGCTTCCTCACTAATTGGTGTAGGAATCACTGGAACTGATTTTTGTGATGAACTACTTTCCAATTCGGGAGAAGGTACAATTACCTCATCAACTTCTACTTTCCTCCCACTCACTTATTTCGAGAGAAACTCCTTCTCTAGAAAGGATCCATTCTTTGCAATGAATATCTTGCCTTCGGATCTGTGATAGAAGGTGTACCCAACACTTTCTTTTGCGTATCCTATGAAGACACATTTCTCCGATTTGGGCTCGAGCTTATCAGGTTGAAGCTTTTTCACATAAGCATCGCAACCCCAAACTTAAGAAACGACAGCTTAGGTTTGTTGCCAAACCACAATTCATACGGTGTCGTCTCAACGGATTTTGACGGTGCCCTGTTTAACATGAATGCAGCTGTCTCGAATGCATAATCCCAAAACAATAGTGGTAAATCAGTAAGAGACACCATATATCGCACTGTATCTAATAAAGTACGGTTACGACGTTCGAACACACCATTACGCTATGGTGTTCCAGGTGGCGTGAGCTGTGAAACTATTCTACGTTGTTTTAAATGAAGGCCAAACTCGTAACTCAAATATTCTCCTCCATGATCAGATCATAGAAATTTTATTTTCTTGTTACGATGATTCTCCACTTCACTCTGAAATTCTTTGAACTTTTCAAATGTTTCAGACTTGTGTTTCATTAAGTAGATATACCCATATCTGCTCAAATCATCCGTGAAGGTCAGAAAATAACGGTACCCGCCACGAGCATCAACACTCATCGGACTACATACATTGGTATGTATTATTTCCAATAAGTCATTAGCTCGTTCCATTGTTCCAGAGAACGGAGTTTGATTCATCTTGCCCATAAGGCACGGTCCGCAAGTATCAAATGATTCATAATCAAGTCATTCCAAAATCCCATCAGCATGGAGTTTATTCATGCACTTTACACCAATATGACCTAAACGACAGTGCCACAAGTATGTTGCACTATCATTATCAACTTTGCATCTTTTGGCATCAATATTATGAATATGTGTATCACTAGAATTGAGATTCAATAAACCATCAACATTGGGTGTATGATCATAGAAGGTTTTATTCATGTAAATAGAATAACAATTATTCTCTATCTTAAATGAATAACTATAATGCAATAAACATGATCTAATCATATTCATGATTTAACGGAAAAACCAAATAACATTTATTTAGGTTCAACTCTAATTCCGAAAGTATAGGGGGTGTGCGATGATGATCATATCAATCTTGGAACCACTTCCAACATACTTCATCACTTCACCCTCAACTAGTCTATTTATTCTGCAACTCATGTTTCGAGTTACTAATCTTAGCAACTGAACAAGTATCAAATACACAGGGGTTAATACGAGCACTCGTAAGGTACACATCAATAACATGTATATCAAATATACCTTTGTTCACTTTGCCATCCTTCTTATTCACCAAATAGTTGGGGTAACTCCACTTCTAGTGACCATTTCCTTTGCAGTAGAAGCACTTAGTTTCAGGCTTAGGTCCAGCTTTGGGCTTCTTCATGGGAGTGACAAATTGCTTGCCATTCTTCTTGAAGTTCCCTTTCTTTCCCTTTGCCCTTTTCTTGAAACCTGTGATCTTGTTTAATCATCAACACTTGATGCTTTTTCTTGATTTCTACCTTCGTTAATTTTAGCATCACGAAGACCTCGGGAATCGCTTTTGTCATCCCTTGCATATTATAGTTCATCACGAAGTTCCCGTAACTTGGTGATGGTGACTAGAGATCTCTGTCAATCACTATCTTATCTGGAAGATTAACTCCCACTTGATTCAAGTGATTGTAGTACCCACTGCGCTATTCTCCTCCATCCTTTTAGGCGAAGTACTTGTCAGTGGTCTCATACCTCTCAACATGCGTGTCGGTGCCAAAACCGGCGGATCTCGGGTAGGCGGCCCCGAACTATGCGTCTAAGGCTAATGGTAACAGGAGCCGGGGGACACGATGTTTACCCAGGTTCGGGCCCTCTCTATGGAGGTAATACCCTACTTCCTGCTTGATTGATCTTGATGATGTGCGTAATACAAGAGTTGATCTACCCCGAGATCGTAGAGGCTACACCCTAGAAGCTAGCCTATGATTATGATTGTTGTCTGTGCTACGGACTAAACCCTCCGGTTTATATAGACACCGGAGGGGGCTAGGGTTACACAGAGTCGGTTACAGAGAAGGGAATCTACATATCCGAATTGCCAAGCTTGCCTTCCACGTAAAGGAGAGTCCCACCCGGACACGGGACGAAGTCTTCAATCTTGTATCTTCATAGTCCAACAGTCCGGCATAAGCATATAGTCCGGCTGTCCGAGGACCCCCTAATCCAGGACTCCCTCAGTAGCCCCTGAACCAGGCTTCAATGACAATGAGTCTGGCGCGCAGATTGTCTTCGGCATTGCAAGGCAGGTTCCTTCTCCCAATACTCCAAAGTAGATCGTGAACACAAGAATCATGTCCGGCTCTGCAAAACAAGTTCCACATACCACCGTAGAGAGTATAACATTCCACGAGTCTAATCTGCTGACGACTTCTCCATAGCGTGACATGACGCCGCGACATGGTTATTATTCAAACCGTTTTTCCAACCTGCCACTACGCGTTTCGCGAGGTGGTTTCATTGGCACATCTTGTCGAAGCAGAGATCGTGTCCCCTTATCACGGGATTCTCATCAATACGGGCGTAGGTAACCCAACCGCTCCATTAGTATGACTCCTTGGATTAGGCAAGTTCCAAACGGCTGCGCAGAGGACGCTTGACATTCATCCCCTTTATAAAGAGGTCAAGACCTATCCTTTTCTTTCCACGCTCGATCCTTCCCTTCCCCCACCTCGAGTTCCAATACCCAAGGCTCAGTCCAAGCGCTTTGGACCTCCAACCATGTACGAATCCAGCCTTCAAGGCTGGTGGATGGCCTCCTCTGTCACAGAGAAATACATCATGAAGCTTAGGGAGGCTATGTACTTGACCGCCGAAATCCTTCACAGGCTTCCTGCTCAAGAGCAGGTTATCCCTACTCCCAAACCCAACGAGAGTGTCGTATTCATCTCTCACTTCCTCCAAGGGCTAGGCTTCGGTCTTCATCCCTTTGTTAGAGGGCTCATGTTCTATTACGGGCTAGATTTTCATGATCTAGCTCCAGATTCCTTCCTTCACATCTCAACGTTCATCATTGTGTATGAGGCCTTCCTCCGCATTACCCCACACTTCGGCTTATGGCTCAAGACCTTCAATGTGAAGCCGAAGATAATCGATGGGCGACACGCGGAGTGCGGAGGCACTATAATAAGCAAAGGTGCCGATGTTTTATGGCCAAAGGGTTCCTTCCCAGAAGTTTCCGACCTATGGCAACGGGAGTGGTTTTATATCACAGCACCCCGAGGTAGAAAGTGGGCGGCCGCCCCTGCCTTCCGCTCCGCTCCTCCGCCACAGCTTGCATCATGGGTCAACAAGGGGCTGGACTGGGGATCGGTTGATGATGTGCGGACATTGCAAAGACGCATTCAGGATCTCATCAAGAAGGACATCAGTCTTGTCAAAGTAATCCAAGTAATGCTAGTTCGTCGGGTCCTGCCATGCCAATGTCGACCTCTCCGTATGTGGGAGTTCAACCCGGAAGGACCACGACCTGTTCAACACTCCTTCGGCATGACGCTCGAAGGGATGTATCAATTATTCTTCGGATCATGAATAAAGTGTCCAGACACAATAGAGGATGCAGGCCTCGATTGCAACCATCCAGATACCCAGGTGAGTAATTCCACAACCGAACATGTTGTCGCTATATTTGTCACAACATTATTCTGAAAAACCATCCTTGGCCGGGGATGGATAAAAAAGGCGAAGAGGATCAGGTGTTCGGCCCCTCTTCCCGAAGATTTGGCAGATCCTGTATTAACCAGGATGCTGGCTCGTGCACCTTATCAAGTGCCATTAGGGAAGGATAAGGAGAGGAACGGGGAAGCCGAAAGTGGACTTCACGCTGGAGGTACGTTATGCATCATAACTGGGGAAATTGGTACTCATGTGTCGAAGGATGAACAGGGAGGAGAATCTAGTATCCCCTCCCCCCACGGGAAGAAAAGGGCCACCCCCGAAGATTTGGAAGCAGAGGTCTCCAAACGAGGGAAGAAACCTTTATCAGGGGGGCCTGCCCCGGAGGGCAACATTGCTGCACAGCGCCCACAAGGGGGCAGCCGTTAACCGAGCCGTAAGTGAACAAAGGTGCTTTGTAAGCATACCCCATTCTTTTCCTGACAATAACAACTGAGACGTATGTTTTGCAGTTCGGCCTATAGCTCGCCTCCCTCAACAATCTTCGTCCTCGGGGGATCTTCTTCCGGAGACGATGGAGAGCGAAACGCCTCCTCCTACTTCTCCGCCTCATAAGGCGGACAACCTTTAGGTGTCGTCCCGGAGGATCTCTCCCGATCCGCAAAGGCCAGAAGGTAACTCTTCGGCCGCCGGAGGTCCGGGGTGTTCGGCTCCTAGAGAGACCAACAGAAAAAGCCTCGGACTGTTTGTTATACAGCCGGACACATTGACGGGTCTTCTGCGGCAAGCGCCTATCTCAGAGGCACATCGTACCTTAATGGGTACGGTGGTTGAGAGGATTTTGTCCGCAAAAAGCGGGTTGAATGAAGCTTTTACCAGCCTGCTAAGAGGCTTTGAGGTACGCAATGTGATCTTTTTTTGATTGTACCGTAAATGCAAGGTGCCCTGTGTATAGATAGTAGCCCCTGAGACTCTGGTTGCCATCCGAACAGGGAGACCAGAGGATCAAAAATAGAAATAATCTCAGGTAATGATTTTGCCAATTTTGTACACAGGCGGTTGCGGCCCCGGCAGCTGCCCGGGCTGCCGAATTTTCCGAACTGAAGCGGCAACTTGATATGGCGGATGAAGACATCACGCTTGTGAACAAGCGGCTTGACGAGGCACAAGGTATGTATATTTGGGCGATCAGCAAATATTAATAAGAGTATGATGCTGGGATTTATAATATGCTTTGACTGCAGATGGTGATGCCGCCGTGGAGACCCTTCGGCCTGAGCTTGCCCAGGCCAAGGAGCAAGCCAGGAGAAGCAATGCGGCTGCCGAGAAGGCAGCTGGTGAATTAAAAGCCGAACAGGCTGCTCATCGCCAAAGTGAGGATAGAATGGCGAACATGGCTCTTGAGCTACAGAATGCCGCTAGCTGATATGAGCTTCTCTAAAGGGAACACCAAGCGAAAACGGTTGACCTCGAAAAGGCCTTATAGGAGCTCCGGCAAGCCGGTGAGATCGCGGCTGGGAAGCCCTTTTTATTGCGAACTAAATTCGGCGATCCGAAGTATGCCCCTCTTGATCAATTGTGGAGTTCTCCAGACGCATACTTGGATTTGTCAAAGAGTGCTGCCGATGCAAACACAGTATTTCTGAGATCAAGAAGATCTTGAAGTGGAAAGATTGTTTTGGTCACAGTTCAGTACTCCAAGGCGTCTGCTGCTGTTGAACGAGCAAATGGCCGAATGGGCCGAGCTCCATAGGTTATCCGGGCTTGCCATGAAGGCTGTCGTGGATCGCCTGTGGCCGGAAGAACCAAGTCCGGATAGTTATTTTGGTTTGGTGCAATGATTTATTCGTGTTGTGCCGCATATTAATGCTGTCAAGCGGTTGGCATGCATAGAGGGTGCGCAGGTGGCCGTTGCCCGTGTTAAGACATACTGCGCGAGGATGGAGGCCACCGATATTGCAACCAGGGGTCCACCCGGGGGCTAGGACTTGCGAGAGCACTATTTTGAAGAAGTCTTAGAAGGTGCACGTTTAATATAGGCTCAGTGCTCAAAGAATATCATGTTCAAATGACATGTATCTTGATTGTAAAAACAAGGCTTTTGATAATAAAGGATATATTTATACCTTTGCCCATGAAGTATTGTAGTGCCTCCTGTGCGGCCGTTTATGTATATATGTATATAACCTGAAAGTTTGCAGTCGTCGGCTTCAGCCCCCTCGCGTATAACGTGGGGGTGTTCAGCAAAGCACGTAATCACACTTGATCCAACGTCTTGGTCTGTTAAGGAGGTGGTAGCACAGCGAACGAGGCAATCGGACTATATAGCTTTAGCACTTTCACTTAGCCGTAGGAGTTTGACGGTGGGGCTACTATATAGCCCATGGTATGTCCGTGTTTATCCGAGTATGGTGCATTTACATACGTGACCGGAAAGCCGGTCCTTCGGTAATGCGGAGGAATTGCGTAGATTCCGCTAAGTCATCGAGTGGTTGACCAGTCTCTCACTTTATCATGATAGTCAGTTTTTGGCTTTCTCTACTGAGGTGCTCATCCAGATGAACCAGGGCACAATCGCAGTAGTTCTCCCTGTGCCACCTTAGCCGATAGAGCGGAACGTAAGGTAGCAAAACACGGGAGCCGGGCAAACCCAACTATTGACCAAAGACATGATTCAGAGCTGATGCATATAAGGCCAAACTCGCGATGTCGAACACTCCCGAAGGTATTCGGACTTTACAACATATACTGGGCTGAATACAACCCTCGATAATGAGCCCTGAATTTCAAGGTACGTGCGTCAATCCGGCGTGACGAAAGAGCACCTGTGGTGAGAGCATATATCTCAAAAACACACTGGTTGCTGCCTGTGTAACGTCTATTTTAGTACGGCGAATCATAAGCTCGCCAATAACGCAGGTATCCCTCTTGGTCATTTTAAGTGCCAGGAGGGTGTGAGACAACAAGAGACAATAAAAAGGTTTACACAGGGTCTTAATCTAAAATGAAACCTTTGAAGAAGGCCCTGCTACACATCTGCGCCTTTGTCTCCGTTGTGCCGTATCCTTGAAGGGTATAGCACGATGGTCATCTCTAAAGGAAAAAGGAAAACCCACGTGAAAGAATTTGGTGTGACCGTGCGTAAAGTTGGTTTATTTTAATGAACCATGAAAATGCAATCTCTTGAGTGCAAATAGGGTCAAGCCAAACTATGGACCTTTTACCTGCGGGCAGCCCCCCGTGCCGATTTTGATTGCATATTTATATATA
>NC_041389.1:395185556-395201429 GCF_002162155.2 Triticum dicoccoides
TATACAGGGAGACCCGTACAATCTTCTTATTGGCTATTGTTATGGGGGCATAGCCGCTAATCAAGCTCAGGTTTATCTGAGCTGCTACACCTAGGTGTGCGCCGAACACGCCTAGCTGTGTCCGTGGTCTTGGAGACCGATGAGTTGCTCGGGTTGGAAAGGCCATTCTGTGATTCGGCTGCTAGAGTCGCCACATATTCTTCCGTACGAAGAGAACACTCCGTGTTTCCACTTATTGTGATCACGCCACGTGGACCGGGCATCTTGAGTTTGAGATAAGCATAATGCGGGACTGCATTGAAACGAGCGAAGGTCGTTCTTCCGAGTAGTGCATGATAGCCGCTTCGGAATGGAG
The DNA here is from genome assembly GCF_002162155.2 of Triticum dicoccoides. Taxonomy (NCBI): domain Eukaryota; kingdom Viridiplantae; phylum Streptophyta; class Magnoliopsida; order Poales; family Poaceae; genus Triticum; species Triticum dicoccoides. Next base: position 395,185,912 of record NC_041389.1, read on the forward strand.
CAATGTCAAAGATTAGTTCTTCTCTTTGAAAGTTATCGGGAGAACCAAATACAACCTCCAACGTTAAAGAGCCCGTGCAGCGGGCCTCTACGCCTGTTATTACTCCTTTAAAGGTAGTACTGTTTTGGTTGATTCTCGACGGGTCTATCACCATCTTGCGGACAGTGTCCTGATATATAAGATTAAGACTACTGCCGCCGTCCATGAGGACTCGGGTGAGATGGTATCCGTCGATTATTGGGTCGAGCACCAAGGCAGCCAAACCCCCATGACAGATACTAGTCAGATGATCCCTGCGATCGAAAGTGATCGGGCAGGCCGACCATGGGTTGAATTTGGGGTCGACGGGCTCTACAACATATACGTCTCGGAGTGCGCGTTTGCGCTCCCTCTTTGGGATGTGGGTGACATAAATCATGTTCACTGTTTTGACCTCCGGTGGAAATTTTTTCTGTCCCCCAGTGTTCGGCTGGCGAGATTCATCCTCATCTTCACTTAGCGGCTCCTTCCCTTTGTGTTTAGCATTTTGATTGCGGGCCTGCTTGAAGACCCAGCATTCTTTGTTGGTGTGATTCTCAGGTTTCTCGGGGGTGTCATGAATCTGACAGGACCTGTCTAGAATTTTATTTAGGCTGGACGGACCATCTCTGCTACCTTTAAATGGTTTTTTCTGTTTATCGGGTCTAGAGCCCCTGAATCCGGCGTTTACCGCTGTATTGTCTAGGCTATCTTCATTATTTCAATGTTTCTTTTTATTGCATTGTGGTTTTCCATTGCCATCCCTGATTTCGGATGTGCCTGGATCACTGGTGCTGCTGCGGGCCAACCAACTGTCCTCACCCGTGCAAAAGCGGGTCATAAGAGTTGTTAGGGCTGCCATTGTCCTTGGCTTTTCCTGGCCAAGGTTTCTGGCAAGCCATTCATCCTAGATACTGTGTTTGAAAGCTGCTAGGGCTTCGGCATCCGGACAGTCGACGATTTGATTCTTCTTGGTGAGAAATCTGTTCCAAAGCTTACGGGCTGACTATCCGGGTTGTTGGTTTATGTGACTTAAATCGTCTGCATCCGGAGGTCGGACATAGATCCCTTGAAAATTAGCCCTGAAAGCATCCTCGAGTTCCTCCCAACTTCCAATGGAATTTTCGGGGAGGCCTTTCAACCAGTGCCGAGCTGGTCCTTTCAACTTGAGGGGTAGGTATTTGATGGCGTGGAGATCATCTCCGCAAGCCATATGGATGTGAAGAATAAAGTCCTCAATCCAGACCGCATGGTCTGTCGTTCCGTCGTATGCCTCGATGTTTACGGGTTTAAACCCCTCTGGAAATTCATGATCCATCACCTCATTGGTAATGCACAGGGGGTGTGCGGCACCCCTGTACTTGGCTGTGTCATGGCATGGGTCCGATGGTTGTAGTGTTCGGTGTTGATTCTGAACTAGTAGTCGATCCGTATACTCGATTTAGTTGTCGTGATCCTGCATAGGAACACGTTTCCTAGATCCATAGATGGACCTGGTTATGCCAGCTCTTTTGTCCAGGTGCTCATGTAGATCGTGTTTCTGGTACTTGGCTGCGACCTCCCTTCCTTTATGGGGTGCTGATTTGTGTGTGGCATCATTAGCCGCTTTGTCTCGGCCATGAGGTGGCCGGTCTGGTAGATTGGCCATATTGTTTCTCGGCGGAATGGGCTCGATAGCATCGTCGTCGAATTCGGGCAGCAGCTTATGTTTTGGGTAACTCTTTGTTCGGAGAACACCGCCATATCTTTCCTCAGTGTCGAGCACTTCATTCCATCTGTGGTTGAGCGTATCTTGCGCAGCTTTAAGCCGTTGCTTCTGCTTCTTCAAGCTCCTCACGGTGGCAATAAGTCTCTTGTGAGGTGCTCCTATTCCAAGTGTTTTACCGGGATGATATATGCATCGTTGTCCGGACTGTTCTCCTCTCCAGAGACACGTTTATTAGTTTTGTCTTCGGCATCGTTGTGATCAGACAACGGCCCCGGACTGTGTTCGCCGTCTCCTTGCTCGTCCTGCTCCATCATTGGGTCTGCGAGTTCTTCGTTGTCTTGGGCGTCGTCCGGGGTGTTATTCTTTCTTGTGCCGGTATTGCTATTTTTGCTATGGCGGGGTTTAGAGCGGCGCCGCTGACGTCGGCGCTTTTGTTGCTTCTCAGGAGGATCATCCTCCGTAGCATCCTTTTGATCCTCGCCATTGTTTTCTTTGGGTGTGTCCACCATATATATGTCATACGATGAGGTGGTTGTCCAGCGCCCTGTGGGTGGTGGTTCCTGTTCTTCTCGGGCATCGTCGTTCACACCGTCGATGTCTTCGGAGTCGAAATCAAGCATGTCGGTTAAGTGGTCGACAGTGGCTATTAAGTGGGTGGTGGGTGGGTAACGAATTCCCTCGTCGTCTGCTTCCCAGTCAAGCCGGACATAGTTCGGCCAAGAGTCTCCTGACAAGGAGAGAGATTTTAATGAGTTTAACATATCGCCCAAGGGCAAGTGTTGGAAGATGTCCGGGGAGCTGAACTCCAAGATCGGCACCTAGTCAGATCCGATGGGCGCGGATACCCGCGGTTTGGAGCCTATGGCCGGAAACGAGTCCAAGCATCCGATGACACATACCTCATTGGAGGTGAAATCTATGTTTGACTCTATCACCGTTGAGTGTGCGACTTTCATGGTGGGGTCCATCCTCCCATCCTCGGATGGCACGATCTGCACTGGATCGAAGGCCAGGGCAGCTGCAGGTGCAGTCTCTTGAACACCGTCCGATGGCAGATCTAGGTCATGCTCATCGTGGCTGTAGGGTGCACCTGTCATGGGCTCGAATTCGTCGAAGATCGAGTCTCCGTGGATGTCGGTAGTGTAGTTCAGGCTTCCAAACCTGACCTGATGGCCAGGGGCATAGCTGTTGATCTGCTCCAGATGGCCAAGCGAGTTGGCCCGCAGTGTGAATCTTCTGAATACAAAAGATCTGTCCGGGGGGGAATCTCACCCTGAACCGCGTCGTTGTAGATGCTTGAAGGAGCCATCAAGCCTTATGGCGACGACACAGTGGAACTCTCAATGAAAGCACCAATGTCGGTGTAAAAACCGGCGGATCTTGGGTAGGGGGGCGCGAACTATGCATCTAAGGCTAATGGTAACAGGAGGCGGGGGACATGATGTTTACCCAGGTTCGGGCCCTCTCTATGGAGGTAATACCCTACTTCCTGCTTGATTGATCTTGATGATATGAGTATTACAAGAGTTGATCTACCACGAGATCGTAGAGGCTAAACCCTAGAAGCTAGCCTATGATTATGATTGTTGTTTGTCATACGGACTAAACCCTCTAGTTTATATAAACATCGGAGGGGGCTAGGGTTACACAGAGTCGGTTACAGAGAAGGGAATCTACATATCCGAATTGCCAAGCTTGCCTTCTACGTAAAGGAGAGTCCCACCCGGACACGGGACGAAGTCTTCATTCTAGTATCTTCATAGTCCAACAGTCCGGCATAAGCATATAGTCCAGATGTCCGAGGACCCCCTAATCCAGGACTCCCTCAACGGGCATGAGTCTGAAATACCAATTTCAGCTCTTGGAACATCTCATATGCTCCATGGCGTTTCAAAATGTTTTTGAAGTCCCGGTTCTAAGCCGTAAAGCATGGTGCACTAAACTATCAAGTAGTCATCATATTGAGCTAGCCAAACGTTCATAACGTCTGCATCTGCTCCTGCAATAGGTTTGTCACCTAGCGGTGCATCAAGGACATAATTCTTTTGTCCAGCAATGAGGATAAACCTTAGATCACGAACCCAGTCCGCATCATTGCTACTATCAGCTTTCAACTTAGTTTTCTCTAGGAATATATCAAAAAACATAGGGAAGCTACAATGCGAGCTATTGGTCTACAACATAATTTGCAAATACTATCAGGACTAAGTTCATGTTAAATTAAAGTTCAATTAATCATATTACTAAAGAACTCCCACTTAGATAGACATCCCTCTAGTCATCTAAATGATCACATGATCCAAATCAACTAAACCATGTCCGATCATCACGTAAGATGGAGTAGTTTTAAATAGTGAACATCTCTATGTTGATCATATCTACTATATGGTTCACGATTGACCTTTCAGTCTCAGTGTTTCGAGGCCATATCTACATATGCTAGGCTCTTCAAGTTTAACCCGAGTATTCTGCACGTGCAAAACTGGCTTGCACCCGTTGTATGTGATCGTAGAGCTTATCACACCTGATCATCATGTGGTATCCCGGCACGACAAACTGTAGCAACGGTGCATACTCAGGGAGAACACTTATACCTTGAAATTTAGGGAGGGATCGTCTTATAATGCTACCACCGTACTAAGCAAAATAAGATGCATAAAGGATAAACATCACATGCAATAAAAATATGTGACATGATATGGACATCATCATCTTTTGCCTTTTATTACCATCTCCAAAGCACCGTCATGATCTCCAGTGTCACCGGCTTGACACCTTGATCTCCATCGTAGCATCATTGTCATCTCGCCAACTATTGCTTCTAAGACTATCACTACCGCTTATTGATAAAGTAAAGCAATTACATGACGATTGCATTTCATACAATAAGTCGACAACTATGGTTCCTGCCAGTTGCCGATAACTCTGTTACAAAACATGATCATCTCATACAACAATTCATATCGCATAATGTCTTGACCATATCACATCACAACAAGCCCTGCAAAGACAAGTTAGACGTCCTCTACTTTGTTGTTGCAAGTTTTACGTGGCTGCTACGGGCTTCTAGCAAGAACTGTTCTTACCTACGCATCAAAACCACAACGATTTTTCGTCAAGTATGCTGTTTTAACCTTCAACAAGGACCGGCCGTAGTCAAACTCGATTCAACTAAAGTTGGAGAAACAGACACCCGCCAGCCACCTATGTGCAAAGCACGTCGGTAGAACCGGTCTCATGAACGCGGTCATGTAATGTCGGTCCGGGCCGCTTCATCCAACAATACCACCAAATCAAAGTAAAACGTTGGTGGTAAGCAGTATGACTATTATCGTCCACAACTCTTTGTGTTCTACTCATGCATATCATCTACACATAGACCTGGCTCGGATGTCACTCTTGGGGAACGTAGCATGCAATTTCAAAAAAAATCCTATGATCACGCAAGATCTATCTAGGAGATGCATAGAAACGAGAGGGGGAGAGTGTGTCCACGTACCCTCGTAGACCAAAAGTGGAAGCGTTAGTTAACGCAGTTGATGTAGTCGAACGTCTTCATGATCCAACTGATCCAAGTACCAAACGTATGGCACCTCCGTGTTCAGCACACGTTCAGCTCGATGACGTCCCTCGAACTCTTGATCCAGCAAAGGGTTGAGGGAGAGTTTCGTTAGCATGACAGCATAATGACGGTGTTGATGATGTAATCTGCGCAGGGCTTTGCCTAAGCACTATGATGATACTATTGGAGGAGTAAACGGAGGAGGGGGGCACCGCACACGGGTAAGACAATGTTGTGTCTTTGGGGTGCCCCCCTGCTGTCAGTGTCAAAACCGGTGGATCTTGGGTAGCGGGTCCCGAACTGTGCGTCTAAGGCTAATGGGAATAGGAGGCTGGGGACACGATGTTTACCCAGGTTCAGGCCCTCTCGATGGAGGTAATACCCTACTTCCTGCTTGATTGATCTTCATGATATGAGTATTACAAGAGTTGATCTACCACGAGATCGTTGAGGCTAACCCTAGAAGCTAGCCTATAATTATGGTTGTTCTTGTCCTACGGACTAAACCCTCCGACTTATATAGACACTGGAGGGGGCTAGGGTTACACACAGTCGGTTACAGAGAAGGAGATCTACACATCCGAATCTCCAAGCTTATCTTCCACGTAGAGGAGAGTCCCATCCGGACACGGGACGAAGTCTTCAATCTTGTATCTTCATAGTCCATCAGTCTGGCCAAAGTATATAGTCCGGTTGTCCGAATACCCCCTAATCCAGGACTCCCTCGGTAGCCCCTGAACCAGGCTTCAATGGCGATGATTCCGGCGCGCAGATTGTCTTCGGCATTGCAAGGCGGGTTCCATCTCCGAATACTCCAAGGTAAATTTTGAACACATGAATCGTGTCCGACTCTGCAAAATAAATTCCACATACCACCGTAGAGAGCATAATATCCCACAAATCTAATCTGCTGACAACTTTTCCTAGCGTGACATCACGCCGTGGCCCAGTCATCATTTGAACTATTTTTTCCCAGCCAGCTACTGCACGTATTGCAAGGCGGTTTTATTGGCACGTCTTGTCGAAGCATAGATCGTGTCCCCTTATCACGGGATTCTCATCAATACGGGTGTGGGTAACCCAACCGCGCCGTCGATGCGGCGCTTGGGGAATAAGAGAATTTATAGGGCAAGTGGGGAGGCGCATAGTTTCTACCGCCTCTATAAAGAGATAAGGATCCCTCCGTTTCACCCACGCCCTCTTCTCACTCTGCTCATCCATTCTTGCATGCTCGAGCTCTAGCGCCCAAGCCCTCACTTTCTCCGCAAAGTCAAGCTTGTCTGGAGCAGGAAGCAAGTGGATGGCCTCCTCCGTCACGGAGGAGGACATAACAAAGCTGCGGGAGGCCGGATACCTGGCCGCAAACATTGCGCACAAGATTCCAACTGAGGGGCATATTATCCCCACTCGGAAACCTAAGGAGAGGGTTGTGTTCCTTCCTCATTTCCTCCGCAGACTGGGTTTTCCCCTTCACCCATTCGTCCGCGGGCTCATGTTTTACTATGGGCTCGACTTTCACGATCTGGCCCCCAACTTCATCCTCAACATCTCGGCGTTCATCGTCGTGTGCGAGGCTTTCCTTCGTATCCCGCCCCACTTCGGCCTATGGCTTAAGACCTTCAACTTGAAGCCAAAGGTGGTGGGCGGCCAGCAAGCGGAGTGCGGGGGCGCCATGTTGGGCAAGATGCCTAACATTTCTTGACCCGAGGGATCCTTTGTGGAGACAGTAAAGGGGTGGCAATCGGGGTGGTTCTACATCACCGAGCCCCGCAACGCCAACCGGGCGGCGGCCCCCAAATTTCGATTTGGCACCCCCATGCGGCTCACCTCCTGGAAAGAGAAGGGATTATCCTGGGGGTCCTTGGAGGAGTTGTCCGGACTTCAAAACTGTGTTCGGAATATGGTAAGCAAGAAGATCAAGCTCGTCAACATAGTAAAAGTCATGCTTCTCCGCCTGATTGTTCCATGCCAACGATGGGTTTGCAATATGTGGGAGTTCGACTCGGCCAAATACCATACACTACGAGAGCTCTTCGGCACGACGCACGAAGATGTCTGGAAATTATTGTTCAAGACCAACGAGGTTTCATCACCCATAACCGAAGATCGTGGGCTCAGCGTCAGGCGCATTGCCAATCCGGTAAGTTCATGTGTTTCGCAAGGTGCGCTTTTCATTCACACATCTAGAGGAGGATCCTAAGCTTTTCACACTGTTTCCATAGGATTGGGTAGCAGTGGCAGAGCAGATCAACTGCCCGGCTCCGTTACCGGAAGATCCGGAATCAGAGCTCTTAACGAAGATGTTGTTTTCGGCGCCTTATGTGGTGCCGGAGAAGAAGGCCAAGAAGGTGGCCATGGGGACCAGGAGAGGTCTCCGGCGCAGGGCCGTAATAGACTCGTCATCCGAGGACGACGAGGCGCACTCCTCCCATGAAGACGGGGAGGAGGAAGAAGAAGTACGCTCTCCCCCAACCGGGGGAGCAAAGAAGAGAAAAGTCGCCCCACAGGGGGAAGCTAGGACGCCTAAGAAGGGAAAGACATCCCTTCCAGACTACTCCACCATGGCCGCCTATTGTGACGAGGAGTGGTTGCCCAGGGACAAGCCCCTGGCGAAATCGTAAGTATCCGTACTCCATAGTACGTTTGATGCGTCTTAGCTTCATTGTTTGTTATAACGCCGAGCGCGCATATGCAGTCCGGCCAAGTCCCACCTCGAGGTATCCTCTTCGGATGGGTCCTTGAGTGAATCGGAGATGAATAGCTATTCACTCCTGATCGCCACCTCTCCTCGGCCCACGGACGACACCGAGGTGTTGTCCCAAAGGATACCGGAATGGGGGGCAATGATTCTGGAGACGCCCCAAGGCGAAATCCCAGACGCCGGCACATGGGGGAAAAGATCCCCATGGATTCTGCTGACGGGGGCCGCAACAAGTCTGGCCCCCAGCCGGACACTACACCGGAACCTCCAATGGTTCCGGATTCAAGTTGCTAGCCCCTCGCTAAGGAGGGCGAGCCGTCTGTGCCGATGACCTCTGTCCAGCCAGAGGCATCGGACAATTTGCTGGAAGTGCTTCGCGGCGCTTCCATCGGCGAAGAGCACCATACTCTTATGAGTACGGTGATTGATAAGGTTTGGTCCGCCAAAAGCGGATTGGCCAAAGCCTGCGCCAGCCTCCTAACAGGCTTTGAGGTAAGTAACAAAAGTGTAAGAAAATATTGCCTTATAGACAATAGCCCCTGATACTCTGTTTGGTGTTCGGAAATAAAAGCCAAATGGAGGGTCAATATTTATCCGCAGGAGTCTAACAGAAAATGTCTATGTGAATTAGCAGGCTTCACTGCTGGCTGCTGCCGCCCGCACTGCGGAGGTCGGCGGACTGAAGCGGGACCTGGGGCGGGCCGAAGAAGAGCTCGGCCTCGTGAAAAGGCAGCTCAAGGAGAACAAAGGTAAGTGATACCCCGTCTGTGTGTCATATAAAGGAAAAAATCATTGATGCTAACAGAAGCATCATGAATTTTAATAGGGGCCACGACCGAATTGGTGGCCCTGAAGAAAGTGCTGTCCGAGGCCAAAGACAAAGCAGCCAAGGAGCGCATCGAGCATGAGAAACAGGAGACTCGGGTTAATGAGGTATACTAATAGCTCCAGGACTTCGGCAAAAAATTTGAGTCCTTGGAGCGTGACTTCAAGATGCAAGAGTCCGAGCTTGCGAAGGCCCTCCAGAGCACGCGAGACGCCAAGGCCGAAGCCCAAAAGGCCCTCCAGGAGATTCAGGCGGCCAAGAAGATAGCGGTGGGTAAGGCATTCATTATGCAAAGCAAGCATCTGAAGGAGACTTTCCTTTTACTTACCCGAATTCGGAGCTCTCCAGGGGCATTCGCAGATCTGCCATGCAGCATATCAGATGCCACGAAGTTCTACCATGCCGAAGAAGGGAGCTCGACGGAGAAGTTATTCCGGTCTCAATATGCTGAGGCCGAACATCCGATGCCCTTGAGTGACCAATTGAAACAATTGGTCAAACTCCACAAGGCGGCCGAACTAGCCATGAAGGACTTTATAGTCCGGCTGTGGCCTGGCGAGCCCCTGCCCAACAGCTACTTCGGCCTGATAAAGCAAATGGTGAATGCCTGTCCGCATCTACAAGTTGTTAAACGGTCCGTCTGTATTGAGGGTGCCCGCCTAGCCTTCACCCGCGCGAAAGTGCACTAGGCAAAGATGGATGTGGAGAAGCTGGTGACGGAGGGACCGTCGGAGGGCAAGGCGCACCGCTACCCCGAGAAGTACTATGACGGTGTTATGAAAGGCGTCCGCCTTGTGGCGGAGGAATGTGCCAAGGATGTAATATTTGAATGGATGTGCTCATGTCATCCTGTAATATGAAAACAAGTTCGTGTGCGCTATATAACGCTTGTTGATTTAAAATATTACCTTCTGTGCGGCTGTTTATAAGGATCTGAAAGTTGGCCAGTCGTCGGCTTCTTCCCCCATGTAACTAATACTGGGGTGTTCGGGATAAACCTAAACACTCTTTATCCAAGTTTTGGTCCTTTAAGGAGGTGTTTACCATAGCGAACAAGGCAATCAGACTATACGACTTTATCACTCTCACTTAGCCATAGGAGTCTACAATTTTAAATTTCGGCAAAGCCCCTAGTATTCGGAAGGCTGAAGTTGGGGCGCTATACACGCCTAAATCGGACAAGGCTGATTCCTCGCCCAAAGCAGAAAAAATCATTAAGGATTTGAGACCTCTCGAACAGCAACCAGCTCTCGCCGCACCATGACAGTCAGTTTTTGGCTTTCTCTACTGACGCGCTCGTCCGAAAGAACTGGGACGCAATCGTAGCAGTTCTCTCTATGCTACCTTAGCCGATATAGCGGAACGTAAGGCACCAAAACAAGGGAGCCAGGCAAACCCAACTATTGACCCAAGACATGATTCGGAGCCGATGCATATAATGCTATAAGTTCGGGGTGCCGCACTGTCGAAAGTGTTCAGACTTTTCTTGCCGTGTTATGGGGTATAATGAAGCCCCTAGCGAACTGAACGTACCCAAGTGTATGGGTGAAATTTGTATTAAATAAGCAGTCAAGGGAAAATACAAAGAAAATATAATAATAAGCTGATGTTGTATATTTTTCCCATTGTTATTTAAATGATATGTCAAAGTGTATGTATACAAGTAATGCGATACGCAAAAATAGGACTATTTGACATGTCCTAACCAAGGGCAGGCTGCGTCTGGGTATGTAAAACAGGTATAATGATCGTGAACAGAGACCACCTGGGTATTCTTTTTTACGCAAAGGCTTTTGCCTCCTTGGTTTTTCCTTCCCGTGATGAGTCTGATGATCAGGCTATCTGAAAGGGCTTCCTAAAAGTAGGGTCCTGGAAAGAAAGAAGATAATGAAGGTATGCGGTTCTCATGGCGGTTGAGCCGCACTATGGACCGCACCGTAGCTGTGCCTCCGCCTATGCCCATGGTATTTTGAGTGTGTAATTGTGTACGCGCGTCACAAATTTTGCCGCTTGACTGGGGCTAGGACGGAGGCCGAATTGCTAGTCGAGCTCTGGGCGTGTCGGATGATGCTGTTGCAGAGTATTCCGGACTCGCTTGACGGTGTCCGGGGGTTTTATCGCCGAATTGGTGGTCTGCCTAAGTAAGCTGCTTTGTACTTCTGCTGCGAGGGCCGCAGTGTGCTCGTCTATACAGAGAGAGCGGTATGTGTTTCCATTGACTATTATAACCCCGCGAGGTCCTGGCATCTTGAGCTTGAGGTATGCATAGTGAGGTACCGCATTGAATCGAGCAAATGCGGTTCGTCCTAGTAGTGCATGACAGCCACTACGAAAGGGGACAATATCAAAGATTAACTCCCCACTTTGGAAGTTGTCCAGAGATCTGAATACAACTTCCACTGTTATTGAGCCCGTACAACAGGCCTCTACGCCTGGGATTACACCCTTAAAGGTGGTTTTGGTAGGTTTGATCCTTGAGGGATCGATGCCTGAGGGAGTCCCGGATTAGGGGGTGTCCGGATGGCCGGACTATGACCTTTGGCCGGACTCCTGGACTATGAAGATACAAGATTGAAGACTTCGTCCCGTGTCCGGATGGGACTTTCCTTGGCGTGGAAGGAAAGCTTGGCGATACGGATATGTAGATCTCCTCCCATTGTAACCGACTCTGTGTAACCCTAGCCCTCTCTGGTGTCTATATAAACCGGAGGGTTTTAGTCCGTAGGACGAACAACAATCATACCATAGGCTAGCTTCTAGGGTTTAGCCTCTCTGATCTCGTGGTAGATCTACTCTTGTACTACCCATATCATCAATATTAATCAAGCAGGAGTAGGGTTTTACCTCCATCGAGAGGGCCTGAACCTGAATAAAAACATCATGTCCCTTGTCTCCTGTTATCATCCTCCTAGACGCATAGTTCGGGACCCCCTACCCGAGATCCGCCGGTTTTGACACCGACATTGGTGCTTTCATTGAGAGTTCCGCTGTGCCATCACCATCAGAAAGATGCCGCATCCCGTCTTTTAAGACAGCGTTGTTGCTATAGGAGCTCTGGCTATCAGCCAAACTCTCCGGCTAGGCGGTTTTCTTATGACCGCCTGTTCAGCCGCCACGCCGACGATGACTTCTCGGGTCATCGAAAGCAATCTCCACGTCAGCTCGGAACTCGCCGAGCAGTTAGATCCGATGGAGCTCTCTTCCTTAAACGAGCTCTTGGATCGCATCGCCGCCCTGGGAGTCGCTACAGACTACGATCAGATTGGGCTTAAACCCGATCCGAGAGAGATTGACTCTCCCCAGGTCACCCACCACGTCGAAGTGGTGGAGGAACAATGCGGCGAATCTTCGCCCATCCTAAGGACCAGATATGTCCGGATTCCCGATCCCTCCAAGCCAGATACCCGCGGAGGGGAGGACGTCACTCAAACCCTGAACCTCAAGTCAGGCAGCGGGCTAGATTCATTGGACCACATCCAAGAACCCAAGCTTCCGAGTTCGGAAACTCCTTGGCCCCTGAGTCTCAGACTGGACGAGGTTCCGGATTTAACTCCACCTGCCACCCAAATATAATGGATCTATCCCAAATTCGGCAAGAGCCCACAGAAACAGTACACCATTATTGGCCAGATTCCTCCTGGTTATGAACAGGATAGAGGACTGCCACGAGGAGGATGCAATTTCATTCTTCTGCAATAATTGCACGGACATCGGGATCCTCAATGCCATAAGTCGTCGTGAAATTACATGCTTCGCTAACTTGGCATCCATAGTATGAAAATACTGTGAGATGGAAAGTGTCCGGAAAACCAAAATAAAATTCTGGGACGATCCAGTCCTGAATACAACCCCAGTCCGAAATAAAAGGGCGCATTATTGCCAGGCACATGGGCCAAATACCAAAAAGCAAAAACCCTCTATAGGGTATGGAACCGTACTGGAAGGATGGCTCAATGGACCATGCAAAATTCATAGTACAGAGGGCGCCACACCAACTCATAGCCTTAGAGCATGTTGGATACTCCGGCAGGTGGCCAGAAGTGGCGAGGAGCTTCTAACTCCAGAATCCGTAGAGCACAAGCCCAGGAATACCAGTATGATATCAACAGTCTTCGAGACTTTCGCATCAATCAATATGCGGAAACGAACACTCCGCAGCCTTACTGAAGTCTACCAGGTAGCAACAATAAACCCATGGAGTGACACGGCTATTACCTTTAATGCCAGTGATGAACCTAAATTCTGAACAGCCCGAGCACCAACCGCATTGGTCCTCAGTCCAATAATGGACGGCTTTCGACTTACCAAAGCACTCATGGACGGTGGCAGCGGATTGAACCTCATTTATGAGGAAACCCTTCGAAAAATGGAAATAGACTGGAGCCACATTGAGCGAAGCAACACAACCTTTAGAGGAATAATCCCCAGTCGGGAAGTGCGCTGTGCAAGAAAAATCACACTGGATGTGGTGTTCGACACGCGGATAATTACAGGTCCGAGGAGGTCACATTTCAAGTGGCCCCATTCAGCAGCGGATACCATGCTCTGTTAGGGCGTGAGGCATTCACAATTTTTCAAGCTATACCCCATTACGGGTACATGAAGCTCAAAATGCCCGGACCCAACAGAATCATCACTCTTGCTAGTGACCCGGACATAGCACTCCGCGTCGAAAACAAGACAGCTGTGCTGGCCCTTGAGGCACTATCCGAAGCCCTAGCGGCCGAAGAACTGACTGTGCTGCGCTGCACGGTGAACAAGGATGACATGATACTCGATAAAAGATCCAAGTCCACCTCCTTTAAACCGGCGGACGAAATAGTCAAATTCCAAGTCCATCCAACGGACCCTACAAAAATGGCCTCCATCGGGGCACAATTAAACTCCGATGTAGACGTCGCACTACGAGAATTCCTACGCGAAAATTGGGGCATTTTTGCCTGGCACCCTTCAGACATGCCAGGAATCCCACGCAGGCTGGCCGAGCACAGCCTAAACATCCTAAAAGGATTCGAGCCTGCTAAGAAGGCTCTTCGGCGCTTCTCTGAACCTAAGAGACAAGCCATGGGAGAGGAGCTAGCCAAACTAGTGGAGGCCGGATTCATTAGAGATATAAAACATCCGGGCTGGCTAGCAAACCTGGTGATGGTACCAAAGAAGGACAAATCCTGGCGCCTATGCATCGATTTCAAGGACCTCAACAAGGCTTGCCCAAAGGATCCCTTCCCCCTCCCCTGCATCGATCAAATCATCGACGCTACCGCAGGACACGATTCATTGTCTTTCCTCAACGAATACTCTGGCTACCATCAAATTAAGATGGCAGAACCAGACCAAGCCGCAACGGCATTCATCACCCCATACGGCCCGTTCTGCTTCAACACAATGCCCTTCGGGCTCAAAAACGCCGGTGCAACATATCAGCGCATGATTCAGACAAGCCTGGCAGACCAGATCGGCAAAACAGTTGAGGCATACGTGGATGACATGGTCGTCAAAACCAAGCATGTCGAAACTCTAGTAGACGACTTGAGGCTCACATTCGATAAACTTCGAACATATGACATCAAGCTTAACCCGGAAATATGCGTTTTTGGCGTACCAGCCGGAAAGCTCTTGGGTTTCATTGTATCTGGTAGAGGAATTGAGGCAAACCCAGCCAAGATCCGAGCTCTGTCACAATTGGATATTCCAAAAGACCTCAAGCAAATACAAAAATTGACTGGATGCGTGGCGGCTCTAAGCCGCTTCATCTCCCGCTTGGGAGAGAAGGCATTACCCCTTTATCGCCTCCTCCGGCGCACCGAACACTTTGAGTGGACGGATGCCGCCACGGCCGGACTCGAAGAAATAAAAGCCATATTGGCAACAAACCCGGTCCTGGCCGCGCCTAACATCGGCGAACCAAAGCTATTATACATTGCGGCAACTCATCAAGTTGTAAGCGCAGTGCTTTTCGTCGAACGAGAAACGGACGGACACAAATTCCCCCTTCAAAAACCAGTTTACTACGTGTCCACTGTCCTCACTCCATGCAAGTCACGGTACCCGCATTATCAAAAGATAGCGTACGCAGTGTTCATGGCATCTCGGAAGCTACAACACTACTTTCAAGAGTGTTCAATAACAGTAGCCTCCGAAGTACCTCTTAACGATATTATAAACAACCACGACGCGACGGGCTGGATTGCCAAATGGGCCATTGAGCTCCTCCCATTCGACATAACCTATAAGCCAGGGCGAGCTATCAAGTCGCAAGTTCTGGCCGACTTTGTCGCCGAATGGACTGAAGCCGAACTCCCTAAAGAGTACGGCACATATTACAACTGGATCATGCACTTCGACGGCTCCAAAATGTTAGCAGGTCTGGGGCTGGCATCGTTCTGACGTCCCCAACAGGAGATATAGTTCAATATGTACTCCAGATAATGTATACAGACTCTAACAATGCAGCCGAATACGAGGCCCTTCTACATGGTCTCCGGATGGCAGTCTCCATGGGCATCCAACGCCTAGAGGTGCATGGGGATTCAAACATCGCGATATCCCAAATAAATGGAGATTTCGATGCCAAGGATCCGAAAATGGCAGCTTATCGCAACACCATCCTAAAAATGTTAGCTCGGTTCGAAGGGCTCGAATTTCACCATATAGCCCAGGAAAACAATCAGGCATCAGACGTCTTGGCATGCATCGGCGCAAA
>NC_041389.1:395201619-395213231 GCF_002162155.2 Triticum dicoccoides
GGAAATAACAACCCGGACCCAGCCGCACCGCCTGACACCGAACATTCTGACACAACGGGAGGCTCTGCCAATGAAGTAACATCCTCAGCCCATGTAATAATGGCAGTCATTGCCCCATGGACAGAACCATTCTTAGCCTACTTAACTAGGCAGGAACTTCCCGAGGACCAAAACGAGGCACGCTGCATAGTGCGGCGATCTAAAGCCTATAAAGTCCATGAAGGAGAGCTTTACAAGAAAAGCACCACCGGAGTCCTTCAAAGGTGTATCTCCGAAGAGGAAGGGCGGAACCTTCTGGCCAAAATTCATGCCGGACTCAGCGGGCACCACGCCGCAGCCCGGGCCCATGTAAGCAAGGCCTTCCGTACTGGATTTTATTGGCCGACGGCCCGGGCAGATGCTCAGGACTTAGTCCAACGATGCGTCGGTTGCCAATTATTTGCTAACCAAAGCCATATGCCACCCACCGCCCTCCAAACTATACCCATCACCTGGCCCTTCGCGGTCTGGGGGCTTGACATGGTTGGAACCTTAAAGGAGGAACCCACAAGCAAAAATACCTATTGGTCATGGTTGAAAAATTCACCAAATGGATAGAGGCCAAGCCTGTTAAGATGGCCGAATCCGGACCGGTGATAGACTTCGTATCAGGGGTCGTACACCGTTACGGCGTTCCCCACAGCATCATCACTGATAACGGCACGAACTTTACGGCCGACGAGGTAAAACTCTGGTGCAAAAACATGGGCATCAAGCTCGACTACGCTTTAGTCTATCACCCACAAACTAACGGTCAAGTGGAGCGAGCAAATGGTCTAATTATGAGCAGCATCAAACCCAGACTAGTGCTGTCCCTCAAGGAATATAATACACACTGGGTAGAGGAGCTCGACTCCATACTCTGGGGGCTGCGGACCATGCTGAATCGCACTACCAGTTTCACACCATTCTTTATGGTTTACGGTGTAGAGGCAGTCCTGCCCTGCGACATAATTCATGACTCACCTCGCGTGCGCATGTGCGAAGAAAGAGAGGCCGAACTCGATCGGCAGGACAGTTTGGACGCCTTGGAGGAGGAGCGCGACGTGGCAAAATCCCGTTCCGCATTCTATCAACAGTAGGCTCGAAGATATCAAAGCAGAGAAGTATGGGCCAAAACTTACAATGTTGGCAAATTAGTTCTACGCCTGCCGGACAAGAAAAAGGACAAACTCAAGCCCAAATGTGAAGGTCCCTTCATAATCGACCAAGTCCTGACTGGTGGAGCGTACCGTCTGCGAAATGCATCGGATAACCGACTCGAGCCGAACCCATGGAACGCAGCCCACCTACGAAGATTCTACGCCTAGCGCCGGACTCTGTGTTCGTCTCCTTCCTCTGTCTATTTCTTAAACATTAGCTGTCTTATATTTCTCTCCTTCTACCTCCTTTTCTCTTACAAGCCTTTAAGGGCTCGCTTGCGCATTGTTCGCACACAATCGACACCCTACTCGCGCTCATTATACCTGGGGGCTTCTTTCTTAGAAGCTTGTTTACACGGGCCTCATGCCCAACACATGTGTCACACTTCCGCATGTACCTTTTTTTTCACCATTATATGCATTGATATGACTTAAGTTTTGGCCAAGCTGGGTTGCCTGCCTCCTGTGCTTACCCCTACGTTCCCGATTGTTTGGCTAGGCGGTAAAGGGAGCACCTCTGTGATTGTTACTGCCGGGTCAACCGAATGTGTACCTCAAACTGGGTGAAGCCGAAAGCTAGTGTTCTTAAGGAAATATTCGGTCGGTGAACTAAAAGATGATTTCTCACTCGTTTATTTATCCACCCCCAGATGCTTTTCTGCTTTTTTTGCAGTCGGGACATGCACTTTAGGGCATGCCTCCCAGGGAAAGGAACCCCTAATGGAACTATTCTCCCTCGAAGATGTTTCTTACTAACCATGTAATAAACATAACTAGTTGGGCACTTGTCTGCTAAAGCACTAATGACCCCTACGCCTGGTCTCCACGCATGCCCCGGTTCTTACATAACAGAGAGGATATTCGGATACACTCCGGACTATTGGGTCCAGAGGTTGAAGCGAAAAGGTCCGCAATGACAAACGATCTACAATCCGGCTAGAAGGCATTTCACATGTCATCTTAAATTACATAGTCAATTTGACTGGGTATATTCTTCTTCAATACCATCCAACAGGCTGTCTAATTTACAGTCCTGTTGGGAATACTTGGCGGCCAGCTCTACCTGGCCGTACACTAAACTGACAGGGATCTCCTTCCCATCAGGCCCCACAGGTCCGACCTCGGCCATGTGGTTTGGGTCAGCCTTCGTGTAACGCATCTTCACCATGGCCCAGGCCTCCCTGGCACCTTGACGGCAGGACGATATCTTCCATCATCGGAAGCGCCGCCGTGCTCCCTTTAGCTTCTCTGCAAGCTCTCCAAGACCTTCGGTCATGGAGACGGATGTCCACAAGGCTTGGGTGACGCCTTGCATCACCTGCCGAACTTGTTTGTGCAGTTGTGCTAGCTCGGGAAGAAGGTCACCCGTAGAACCGGGCATTTCCTCCGCAGGTCGACCTGTTAGCATACCTACAGACATAACTCTATCAATCGACATCCTCGCCGAACTCTTGTTTCAAAGTTCGTTCAAGCACTTACTAAAAATGCCGCATCGAAGCCGCCGATTCTCCTTTACGGAGTCCGACAGCTAAGCATGAACATCCTTTAGTTCCTCGCCCAGCTGGGTGTTGGCACCTTGGAGCTTATCCTTCTCTTGCCTCACCCTCGTAAGCACGCTCCCGCCGGCCTTTAGCTGGCGCAAGAGTTGTTGCTTGTCCCGATCCACTCCGGCGTCATCTGCACTGTTATTGTCAGATTTACACATATGCTGCACTTCACAACATACTTATCTTGCGAAACATATATTACCAGAGGGGGTCTCCTTGGCCTTCCCTGTTGCGGCTAGTGCGGCCTCAAGTTGGGCTTTGCACTCTTCCAGCTACTGGGACAGTTCGGTATTCTTTTCTGTAAGATCCTGCATAACAAATGATCCTTAAATCAGTTATTCTAACTATTTCAAGTCTCGGGGGCTACTGACATATATAACCATCAAATTTTATTACCCATATGTCTTTTACATATTGCTCTGCGGCTCTGGCTAGACCATTTTGAGCGGCATGGAGGTACGCATCTCCCGCATTAAAGGCATCCAATGCCTCTAGGGAAAAACAAGCATCACGAAGAACTGTCCGGCGACGCCTGTGGTTCATGGCACTCTCCACCTCGGAATTGGTGGCAGACAGCCCGTCCGCATCCTCTGTCGGAGAAGCATCCGGTGCGCGCCCCGTGTTCGCCCCCGCTTCCGGACCCGGCCTTGAAGCCTGGCCTGCGGACATAGTCCGGCGAGCGCTCTTCTTCCTCAAGAGAGCATGAGCGTTAGTATACCTTGAGGGCATAAACCCTAGGAATGATATTGCACGCCGTACCATTGCACCGGCGTCTCGATCCAGACCGCACTTCTTTTTAGCCCGTTGGGCCTCGATGCCCCTTGCGGGCTGGCCACCGCGGGCTCGGCCCTCCGCCTCATGGACTTCCCCTGCAAAAAAACACCATTGGTGTGCGGTGATCGAAAATAAGCACGGGTGGATCCTCTTGAAAGTGCTGGGACTTCGGTCTCGGTTACCTTTGAGGCTGGAAGTAGTCCCGGATAATCGGCCGTAATGGCCACAAAGGTGTTGTCCTTACTCAATTGATGAAACACCCCATAATCATCCCACAGACAAGTCCAGATCCTCTTGGGAGTCCGGATCGAGGGACCGTTCCGGGTCCTCGGGTTGTGGAGGAGGGCTATTTATCTCCTTTACAGCCTGGTGTAGCTCCTGTGTTGGAATTGCCAGACTGAATACTTAACTATGGGAATATGAGACGGATAGACAAGTTAAAGTGTCCGCTTACCCAGCTCGGAGGATTGTACATAGAAAATCTGCCCCCGTGGGTTGACGTGGAGGAATTCCTCCTCTTCTCCCTTGTATAAAGCGGACAAGATCTCTATTAGAGCGGCAGCTGATTCCGGCCCCTTACGGCCGCACCGGGTGGCGTCGTCCTCCCTGTTGAAATCCCACATGGGGTGGCCTCTATACTGAAGCGGCTGCACCCCCCGCATAATGCATGTGGCCATGACCTCGATCATGGTCAGTCCAGAATGAGCTAACAACCTTATCCGGTTCATCAGGTAAAGGACGTCCCTGTCATTTTCCTTCTGATGGCTCCGTGGGCGCCAGCTTGGGCGCTTCTTCAAAGGAGCATTACTGAACTCAGGGAGGCCGATCCGAACAGGGTCTGGCAGGGGGACATCGTCTATATAAAACCATTCTCAAGGCCAGTCTTCGGACATCTTCTTTGGGGTTCCGGATAGATATCTGGTCCCGACGATGCGCCATAGTTCGGCTCCGCCCACTTGATATGTCGACCTCTCCTGAGAGCGGGGCACAAGGCAGAACAGCTTCTTCCACAACGCGAAATGAGCCCCGATGCCCAAAAACAGCTCGCAAAGGGTTACGAAGCCCGCAATATGCAATATGGGGGCAGGCGTAAGGTTGTGCAACTGGAGGCCGTAAAACTCCAGGAGCCCCCGGAGAAACGAATGAATTGGAAATCCGAGCCCTCTTATCAAATACGGGACAAGGCATACCCGCTCTCCTTTGGAGGGATTAGGGACGCTCTCCGCTTGCTCTCCACCATTATAGGTGGCAAGCCCGGCTCGAACCGGGACCATATAGGCTGGGGGAGAAACACCTTGGCTTGGAGCGCCACTAGGTCGCTGTGTAGGACGAAGCATCTCTCCCAATCTCCAGGCCAAGGGCTGGGAGCGCGAGAGGAGGAGTTGCGTCGAATGGCCATGATGGAACGGATCTCTGTTGAAAAGCGCTCCGATGAACGCTCGCGCAGGAAAGATGGTGTGGGTTGGATCTAAATCCCCGTCTCTTTTATAGGCAGCTCATTTATGCAGCTAGGGGGTAAATGAAAAAACACCCTGGCTTTTCGCATTCGTTTGACACGTGGAAGATGGACATTATTGGGCACAGAAGCCAAGAAACGCAACATTCACTAGAAGCCGGACATTATTCAACAGGTATATGGAATTTGGAGAAGAACCCGTCTTGCAATGCCAAAGACAAATCTGCGTGCCGGACTCATCGTCATTGAAACCTGGCTCGGGGGCTACTGAGGGAGTCCCAGATTAGGGGGTGTCCGGATGGCCGGACTCCTGGACTATGAAGATACAAGATTGAAGACTTCGTCCCGTGTCCGGATGGGACTTTCCTTGGCGTGGAAGGCAAGCTTGGCGATACGGATATGTAGATCTCCTCCCATTGTAACTGACTCTGTGTAACCCTAGCCCTCCCCGATGTCTATATAAACCGGAGGGTTTTAGTCCGTAGGACGAACAACAATCATACCATAGGCTAGCTTCTAGGGTTTAGCCTCTCTGATCTTGTGGTAGATCTACTCTTGTACTACCCATATCATAAATATTAATCAAGAAGGAGTAGGGTTTCACCTCCATCGAGAGGGCCTGAACCTGGGTAAAAACATCATGTCCCTTGTCTCCTGTTACCATCCGCCTAGACACACAGTTCGGGACCCCCTATCCAAGATCCGACGGTTTTGACACCGGCAATGCCCATTTTGCACACTGTGTCCTGATAAAGTAGGTTCAGGCTGCTGCCACCGTCCATGAGGACTCGCGTGAGATGGAATCGTCAATGATGGGGTCGAGGACCAATGCGGCTGAACCGCCATGACGGATACTGGTAGGATGGTCCCTGCGATCAAAGGTGATCGGGCAGGATGACCATAGGTTGAACTTTGGGGCAACTGGCTCCATCGCGTAGACGTCCCTTAGTGCACGATTCCGCTCCCGCTTGGGAATGTGGGTGGCGTAGATCATGTTTACCGTTTTCACTTGGGGAGGAAATTTCTTCTGTCCCCCTGTGTTCGGCCGCCGGGGCTCCTCGTCATCGTCGCTATGCAGCCCCTTTTCTTTGTTATCGGCATTCAATTTGCCAGCCTATTTAAACACCCAGCATTCTCTGTCGGTGTGGTTGGCTAGCTTATCAGGGGTGCCGTGAATTTGACATGAGCGGTCGAGTATGCGGTCCATACTGGACGATCCCGGATTGTTTCTTTTAAATGGCTTTTTCCGCTGATCGGATTTGGAGCTGCTGAATCCGGCATTGACTGCCATGTGTTCGGTGTTGTCGCCATTGTTCTCACGCATATGTCTGTTGCGTCGTGGCTTGCCGTTGCTATCGCGGGCATCTGAAGTGCCGGAATTTCTTGGTGTAATGCTACTACGAGCCAACCAGCTGTCCTCGCCCGCGCAAAAGCAGGTCATGAGTGTCGTGAGGGCTACCATGGACTTCGGCTTTTCTTGGCCGAGGTGTCGGGCGAGCCACTCATAGCGGATGTTATGCTTAAAGGCCGCTAGGGCTTCGGCATCCGGACAGTCGATGATTTGGTTCTTTTTAGTGAGGAACCGAGTCCAGAATTTCCTGGCTGACTCTCCGGGCTATTGGGTTATGTGACTTAAGTCATCAGCGTCCGGTGGTCGCACGTAAGTGCCCTGGAAGTTATCAAGGAATGCGTCCTCCAGGTTTTCCCAACTGCCAATGGAGTTTGCCGGCAGGCTATTCAGCCAATGTCGAGCCGGTCCTTTGAGCTTAAGTGGAAGATACTTGATGGCATGTAGATTATCACCGTGGGCCATGTGAATGTGGAGAAGGAAGTCTTCAATCCATACCACGGGGTCTGTTGTGCCATCGTATGATTCAATGTTTACGGGTTTAAATCCTTCTGGGAATTCATGATCCATTACTTCATCAATGAAATAGAGGGGTTGTGCGGCGCCTCTATGCCGGGCTATGTCACGATGCGGTTCAAATGAGTCTGGTATGTTGTGTTTGTCGGTGTTCTGGGAACGGGGGTCCCCAGACTTGCCTGCCTGCGGCCTGCGGCGTGGCTCAAAGGGGGCCCAGCACGGCCCATCTTCATCAATACAAGCTCAAGACCCTCGCGAGGGGCCAAGCCTCGTGGGGCGGATGACAAGGAGCTTCCTCAGGCATGGCCTCGTCAGGCTGGCTCACGAGGAGGCGGAGAGTTCAAGGCGGGGTACCTCGCGAGGTGCCCATGACGCAAGCCATGACGACCAAGGGCGTCGGGCGGGCGCCAGCCCGCGCAGTGTCCTTCTTTCCTCTTTGGTGCAAGGGGAGCAAGCGCAGGCGAGAGCATCAAGCAAAGGCATCCATTTCGGTGCAACAAGACCAAGACCAGTCCAACGGCAGGATGGAGGTCACTGTGGAGCCCAAGTCGGCGTCACCACCAGAGCCTTTGACAGGCGAGGACCAACTTTAGTCAGGATAAGTGTACTAGATGTTCCCCTTCAAATTGGCCAATTGTTGGCGCCCTTCCCGCTCAATATTTGGGAAGAGGCCCAGGGCCTTTGCCTATAAATAGGACTAGCTACCCACAGGGTAGGGGGAGGAGATGAAGACAGGAATCAAGAAAGGAATCGAGAGATAAGATAGGCATCCAGAATCAACCCCTCCAAGGGGACAACACCACCACAAGAACAGACCCTCGCGAGGCTGTTCTTCCTTGTATTGTTCATCATCAGCCCAAGAGGCAATCCACCACGCCACACACTGGAGTAGGGTATTACACCCCAATGGTGGCCTGAACCAGTATAAACCCTGTGTCTCTTGTGTTGTTCTTCTCGTAGTTTAGTCCCAAGCGATTCAGCGAGGAACAGGTAGGTAGAAGCCGAAACCTCCGCGCGCACCCCAGTGTTCGAACCTCAAGGGTCTTCCGGAACCCTAAATCCGACATTTGGCGCGCCAGGTAGGAGTGCTCCGGAATTCGTCTTCCGTCGCCCTGTTCTTCTCCGACCGTCGCGACCATGTCTGACGCACGCCGGGTCCGCGCCGAGCGCCGAGCCGCCCTCGCTTCCTGTATTACCCAGACGGCTCCCATCTGCGGGCGCCCTCGTCGTTCCCCATCGCCTACCGTCAACGCCGCCACCGGCCCGGCGGGGAACGAGCAACAAGCATCGTCCCAGCACCCGTCCATGAGGCGAGACGGCCGCACCACTACGCCCTCGCTCACCCCCGCTGGTTCTTCATCCCGCGCGCCCCGCACGGCCATGGAGGCTCGAGCTGCGCTCATCGCGGCAAACAAGCTCCTGTGCTACCGCCAAGTCGACGTCTACGAAGAATGGCTCGACTGAGTCACCGAACTTGTCCGCGCCGCTGGGGGCTCCCTCGCGCCATCTTTCTCGCTGCACCGCACCCTGCCATGCACGGGCAAGGAAGCTCCTGGGGCGCCTCAGCCGCCTCCCCCTCAAGAAGGCGCCCTGGCTCCAAGGCGTGCGGCCCCTGGGAGGAACCCGCCCCGTCAGGAACCAGCGCGGCAGGAGCAGAGCTGCCAAGAGGTCCCTCGCCCTCGAGTAGCTGCCCGAGTGCTCCCTGCTCTGGCTTGTCCCGACCATGCTCCTGCTCCAGCACATCAAGACCCCGCGCTGCACCCAGCTGCGGCCCACGGGGACCCGCAGGACCGAGCCGTTCACCCTCCAAGGCCTCCTGTGGCCACAGCGGGCTGTCACGCCTTCACCACTGAGCTACGCACCGTCGCGTGGCCCGGCAAGTTCAAGCCAGACCTGCCTCCTCGCTACGACGGCACGACAGACCCTGCAGAGTTCCTCCAGCTCTACGAGCTGGGCATCGAGGTTGCCAACAGAGACGAGAAGGTCATGGCGAACTAGTTTCCCATGGCTCTCAAGGACGGGGCCCGCACCTGGCTTCTGAATCTGGCCCCAGGCATGATCTCCTCCTGGGACGAGATGCGCACCCGCTTCATCGCCAACTTCCAGTGTACTCGCGACCGGCCACCCGCCGTGAGCGACATGCGCCGCATCAAGCAGCAACCAGGGGAAACCCTGCAGAAGTACATCCAGCGCTTCAACAACGCGCGCCTCAAGATTCCCAAGGTGACTGAGGAGGCCATCATCTCAGCCTTCTCTAATGGCGTGCGTGACGTCAAAATGAAGGAGGAGCTCGCAATGCATGAAGATCTGTGCACTTCCTTGGAGTTGTTCAACCTGGCGACCAAGTGCGTCAGGGCTGAGGAAGGGCGTCTCTCCCTCCTCGAATTGCCTGCCGCGGACCCTGAAGAGAAGAAGCCCAAGGCCAAGGACGTTAAGCGCAAGGGGGCTGCCGTGCTCGCGGCAGAACCAGACACCAAGCGGGGCAAAGATCAGCCCGAATCCTCCAAGGGCAGTCGGTACTGCGTGTACCACGACCTCCACACCCATAACACCAATGAATGCCAAGAGCTCAGGGCCGTGCATGAAGGACGGACTGGCCGGCATCCTGACTGCAGCGACCGGGGCTACGGACGAGGAGGAGGAAGGAACGCAGGACGCTGGGAAGACCACAGCCCACGTCAAGGGTGGCGCGACCAACCTCGCGAGGATCGCTGGCAGGACCCGCCTCGCGAGGGAGGCTGGAGGGATCAGCCTCGCGAGGATCGCCCGCAAGGTAATGCAGGCCTCCCTCCGCTACCGCCGCAGCCAAGGAGAAATGAGGACCGTCATCAGGACGAAGGGGCTGGGGGCTTCCAGGAACCACGTGCGATCGCTTGCATCCTAGGTGGAGCCCAAGCCCTAGCCTCTCAGCGCATCTTCAAGCAGTTCGCCCGCGAAGTGAATGCAGTCCTCCCCAAGCTCGAGGCCACGCGCCCTCTCAGGTGGTCGGCGTGTGCCATCACGTTCAGCTCAGCGGATCAGCTCAAGTGCGCGGCCACAGCCGGAGTCCTCCCGATGCTCTGTTCCCCAATCATCAGCAACGTGCTAGTCATCAGGACCCTCATCGATGGCGGGGCAGGGCTCAACGTCCTGTCCATGGAAACATTCAACAATCTCCAAGTACCCTACAGTCAGCTTCAGCGCACCAAGCCTTTCTCCGGAGTCACCGACGGCTCCACGGTCCCGATTGGGCAGGTCCGCCTCCCTGTCACCTTCGGGGCACGCGACAACTACCGCACCGAGCTCATCGACTTCGACGTCGCCCACATTCGACTGTCGTACAACGCCATCCTCGGGTACCCAGCGATGTCCAAGTTCATGGCCGTAACCCACCACGGCTACAACGTCCTCAAGATGCCAGGAAGTGGCGGAGTCATCACGGTGCCCTGCGAAGAGAGAGACGCAGTTTGCTCCCTGGAGAGAGCCTTTCAGGCCGCATCACTAGAAGACCCAAATCGCGGAAGCAGGAGGCTTCCCGAGGCCGCCCCCAAGAAGAAGAAGACATCGACCGGCCCGGCCCCCCAGGAGGCAGGTCCCTCTGGGCCCGCGCCTGCTCAGGGGGAACCTCCTTCCATCGCATAGGGAAGCACGCCCGGTGCCCTCCTCAGGCAGGGCTCAAGGGCTCTCCCCTGGAGGGCCGTCGACCTCGCCAAGGTCACGAGGGAGGCACTTGGGCACCACGTGGAGGCATGCTTCGAAGCACGTTTCCATCAAGAAGGAGCAAGGCAAGGAGGGCCAAACCCTCAGGAGTTCGTCAGCAAGGCCATTCAGGAGCTACAGGAGTCAAGGGTCATGAGAGGCAGCCGGCGCTTACCTGTTGTGGTCCCCCATCCAGGCGAGGATGGTGGGCTGCGCGTCTGCATCGACATACCAGGGCTCAACAAAGCCGCGTCTCAGGAGCACCTCTGGCCTTCGCGAGTGGGACGCTGCGAGGGCCCGCCCCACAGCTACGTTCGCATGCCTTACGGCTCGCCGAACGCGGCTGCTGCGTACCAGCGCGTCATGAGGGCCATCCTGGAGGCTCAAGAGGTCAGGCGTTCCGCAGCCCTGGTGGAGATGGAGACGATCCGCGAGGAGCCACCAGTGCCTCCAGAGCCTCCCGAGGCCCCAGGGCCTGGGGGCTCGTGAGGATCTGCCCCCGCAGCCCACCGAGTCTGCTGCATCAACACCCCTTCGTCTTCAGCGTCATCAGGTGACATCTTTCTAGTTTCATTTCCAACTGGGAGCGCCCTCAGGGCTGCATTATTCCCAGGCCGCGTGGGTCCGTCCCTATGGCGTGTATCTCTTTTATTTCATGCTCTTAGCTCACTCTGCTGGGGGCGCCCCTCGGGCTGCATTATCCCCAAGCCGCTCGGGTCAGACCCAGTGGCATGTACCCCTCTTGCATTTATCTTAGGGCCATGTTTTTGACCCATCATGCTTGTTGTTTGGTGCCTGTTCATGGTCCCTTTTTTCTTCCTGGATGTCGCAAGCTTGCGCGTTAAAGGGGGGTGTCTCAGCATGGCGACTCAGGGCTCCTACCGGCTCTCCGGCCCTCACCCTCTGGTCTGCCCACGGCATCGCGCCCCAGCATACCAGCGACGGCTGAGACCAGCCCGAGAGCCGGGACCCGAGGACGTAGAGTTTTGACATCTAACCTAGCTTGCGCGTTAAAGGGGGGGGGTGCCTGAGCATCGCGACTCAGGGCTCCTACCGGCTCTTCGGCCCTCACCCTCTGGTCTGCCCATGGCATCGCGCCCCGGCATACCAGC
>NC_041389.1:395213731-395223211 GCF_002162155.2 Triticum dicoccoides
CGATGGCTGAGACCAGCCCGAGAGCCGAGACCCGAGGACGTAGAGTTTCGACATCTAACCCAGCTTGCACGTTAAAGGGGGGGTGCCTGAGCATCGCGACTCAGGGCTCCTACCGGCTCTCCGGCCCTCACCCTCTGGTCTGCCCACGGCATCGCGCCCCGGCATACCAGCGACGGCTGAGACCAGCCCGAGAGCCGGGACCCGAGGACGTAGAGCATCGACATCTAGCCAAATTTGCAGGAACACACTTCAAGATAAGGCCCAGAGCCAGGCGCAACCCGCCTTGAGGTAGGGCCCCATGAGTCCCGTGCTGGCTCACGGGTGCCCAGATACACCTCGTCAAGCCCTACCGTGCCAGCCACGTGTCAGGGCGGGGTTGTACACGCCCCGGGGGATCCTCCCGGAGGGGAGCCCCCTCCCACGCACTAGTGGAAGCACCATGCTCTGCACTGGCTGACGACACTGCCGAGGAGCGGCTATGCCCATACGCATACGGAAGCGCTATGCTCCACGCTGGTGATAAACAAAAGAGGGTGGCCCCTGGGCCGCATCAACCTCAGGGAGCCCAGAGCTCAGTGTCTAGCCTCATCGCAACGCCTCCCCTCGGGAGTTCCGCGCGAGGGGGCTGGGCACGGGGGATACGCCTGGGTCTCGCCCAGACGCACCCCACCCAGCCAGGCCCCCCGGGCCTGGTTCGTCGCGTGTCCCTCCCCGAGTGGAGCAAAGGTATGAAGGTCGTTCGAGCGTCAAGGGGGACTCCTGAGCATCGCGACTCAGGAGCCTAACTGGTCATGTAGCCCCTGACTCCTTGGTCCCGTCCTGGTTTCCGGTCGGGGCTAACGACGGTTGAGGTTTGCGTGGGGCCGGGCTCTGCAGACGTAGAACGGTAGATCCACCCCCACATCTCACCTCCCTACTTGCTGTTCGAGCGCCAAGGGGGACTCCTGAGCATCGCGACTCAGGAGCCTAACTTGTCACATAGCCCCTCACTCCTTGGTCCCGTCCTGGTTTTCGGTCGGAGCTAACGGCGGCTGAGCTATGTGCGGGGCCAGGCTCTGCCGGCGTAGGACACAAGCAAGTAGGAAGGAAATAGCGCAAATTTCAAGGAATTCAGAAGCAAATATTACAGTCCATACTGTTATCACAACATCAAATGCAAGTTTTAACGCCTCCCCGAGGCCTGATACATGTGCAGAAACTAAAAGCAGGGCGGGAGCCACAACGGAGTCACTTGCCGGCCGTAGAGTCGCGCGGAGCGGATTCGCCTTGTGGAGCTGCCAGGCTAGCAGCGCTCCGCTTCGGCCTGGTGCTGAAGGCCCGGAACTTCCCCAGCAGAGCCTCCGCACGACCCTCCACGACCTCAGCAGCGGCAGCGGCATGCTCGCCACTCGCTGGCTCCAGCAGGATGTCAAGGTTGATGTTGGGGTCGTGAAGATAGATGTTGGTGAAGACCCGCGTCAGCGCTGCAGAAGACAAGACACGTGCCTCGGCCTCAGCCGTAGGGCCAAGGCCAAGGGCGACATCTTCAAGGGCACGAACCAGGAAAGGAAGCAGCTTGGCGGGGCCGTCATCCTCACCGGCTAGCGGGCTCTCCAGGCCGCTCTCATAAAGCGTCTTCAGTGAAGCACGGGCCTTCTCCTCCATCTCCGCAAAGGCCACACGATCCTCGGCAAGAACCCGTGCCTTGCCGTCCAACTCAACCTCCCTCGCCTCTAGCTCTAGCTCCAGCGCACCTAGGCGGTCACGGCGCTTCTTGAGCTTGGCGTCCCAGTCCTTGACGGCTGCCTCGCGAGCCTTCATACTGTCCTCTTGCTCTAGGCGAAGGCGAGTCTCCTCGGCGAGCCGGTCCTGCAGGCCCTTCAGCTCGCCCTCCAGCACCTTGCAATGACCTTGGGCACTAGCCGCCTCCCCCAAGGAGGCATCATGGGCAACCTTCGCCCCAAGGACGGCCTGCTTCTCCTCGTCGCAGGCCATCGAGGCCTGGACTAGCGCCGCCCGAATCAAAGCATCGGAGCGAATCCATCTAGAGGCTAGCTCCAAGCGCCCGGCCACCAAACAAGGGTCGGCGCCCAGAAGATCCCACCGCAGACGGTCCAGTTCGGCAGCAGCACGATCCAGGACAGTAGGAGGAGACGGGGAAGCAGCAGTCGGCGGGGTTGGAGGAGAAGACGGCAGCATGACCATGGTGCCCTTAGGCGGAGCCTGCTGCGCCCCAGCGGCTGTGGTGGCGGCGTCAAGCGGGGGCTCCTCGGGAGTCGCCAGGGCCATAGGAGCCGAGCTCGCCCCAGCCGGCTCGGCAGGGCCTCGCAGGGACGCCTGGGCAGGAGAGGCCCGCGCGTCACGTTCATCTTCTTTCGCGAGCAGAGGCGCTGCCGCGGATGGAGTCTCAGGAGTCCCCTTCGGCTTCTTTGCCGCGGGCGCCAGCCTAGCCGGGAGATACGGGCGTCAAGCCTCAGCGACGAAACAAGAAACAAGACAGGGATCAAGCACTTACAGGTCGTTGCCCGCAGGCTCGATCAGCCTTCGGCCGTACTTGAAGCCCGAGAGCCGGTTGCAAGGATCATCCTCAAGGAGCGCGGGTGAAGCTGGGGCGCCTGCGGATCGCCTCGGGGCTGGGGCGGACCCGCGGGGATCAGCCCAGTCCGGTCCTTCTTCGGGACCAGGGGCAGGTTCCCGCCGCCCTGCTCGTCATCACCCTCATCGTCGTCACTCAGAGGGAGGCGGAGAGCGCGGGACTTGCGCCGAAGAGGTGGAGCCCTTGACTCTGCCTCAGAGTCAGACCCCTTTTCCCGCTCCCCTTCCTCCCTCTCTTCGTTGGAGTCGCCGGAGGACACGTCCACCAGGTCCTCGGGAGCCTCCGCGGACACAGGCCCGTCCCCGTTGAGGACGGGCATGGACCCCACAACCTGCTCCCAATCCTCACGAAGGAACAGGGGCGTCGGAGCACCCTCCAACCTTGCCACATTGCCCCCGACCAAAGACTGGAGGACCGCGGCCAGATCCTCATCGGCCAAGGCTGCGGGGCTCGGGTAGGGCCTCCACATCGGAAGCGAGTACTGACGAAGCGGAGCCAGCTGATGCTCCAGGAACTCCCTCAGCAGCGAGGCGCCAGTCAGCTTCACCGCCGCCATGCTGGCCGGCCTCAGATCCGCATCCATCTTCTCCAACACCAGTCTTGCACGGGGATCCACAAGCTCCACTCGAGACCAGTCGTCGGAGCTCGAGGGGTGACCCGAGGGCAAGACCAGCCGGGGGTGGACGAGCCCAGCATCAACCAAGACCCACTTGCTCTTGAAGCCCTCAATCCTTTTCCCGGGATTCGAAATGGCGATGGAGCTGCCGTACGCGACGAAGCTCGCACACACAGAGACGGAACCACGAGAGGGCCGGAGGGAGAAGTAGTGGCGCAGCAGGGCCACTGAGGGCTTCACCCCCACGTGAGCCTCGCAATAGTAGGCGAAGATTGCCAGAAGGAGGACAGAGTTGGGGTGGAGGTGCAGAGCTTGAAGGTTGTAATGGCAGAGGACAGAAAAGAAGAACTCCGAGAAGGGAGGCACCAGACCGGCGACAATGGCGCTCACGAAGAGCGGATAGAAGGTGCTCCCTTGGCCCTCGGGGAGGGCAGAGCCGGCCTTGAACACCTTCGCCCCATCGACGCCCTGCGCCGCTGCCATCTGGCGCACCCGGGCAAGGCTCGCCTCCGACACATTCGGCGAGTCCAAGGCGGACGAGTACCAAGCTCCGGCCGGGGCCTGGCGAGGCGCCATGTCTGGCTAGGGCGCGCGGGTGGAGTAGATCTGGAGATTTCGAAGGAAGGAAGGAGAGGCGCAAGAAAGGGGATCTGAGCAGCAACTGGAGAGAGTAAAGGAGGCAGAGGGCGGATGCCGCTCCTTATCAACTCGCGCGGTTGCGGAGACACCCATGTCCAATCAACCGCCACGCGGCGCCCGAGGCCGCAGGCTGTTAGGGCCCGTGATGCTTCGCACTTGCCCTTTCGCCTCTCTGCTCGGCCATGTTCAGGCGTGCCTTGGGCCCGGGGGCTACTGTCGGCGTTCTAGGAACGGGGGTCCCCAGACTTGCCTGCCTGCGGCCTGCGGCGTGGCTCAAAGGGGGCCCAGCACGACCCATCTTCATCAACACAAGCTCAAGACCCTCGCGAGGGGCCAAGCCTCGCAGAGTGGATGACAAGGAGCTTCCTCAGGCACGGCCTCGTCAGGCTGGCTCACGAGGAGGCGGAGAGTTCAAGGCGGGGTACCTCGCGAGGTGCCCATGACGCAAGCCATGACGACCAAGGGCGCCGGGCGGGCGCCAGCCCGCGCAGTGTCCTTCTTTCCTCTTTGGTGCCAGGGGAGCAAGCGCAGGCGAGAGCATCAAGCAAAGGCATCCATTTCGGTGCAACAAGACCAAGACCAGTCCAACTGCAGGATGGAGGTCACCGTGGAGCCCAAGTCGGCGTCACCACCAGAGCCTTTGACAGGCGAGGACCAACTTTAGTCAGGATAAGTGTACTAGATGTTCCCCTTCAAATTGGCCAATTGTTGGCGCCCTTCCCGCTCAATATTTGGGAAGAGGCCCAGGGCCTTCGCCTATAAATAGGACTAGCTACCCACAGGGTAGGGGGAGGAGATGAAGACAGGAATCAAGATAGGAATCGAGAGATAAGATAGGCATCCAGAATCAACCCCTCCAAGGGGACAACACCACCACAAGAACAGACCCTCGCGAGGCTGTTCTTCCTTGTATTGTTCATCATTAGCCCAAGAGGCAATCACCACGCCACACACTGGAGTAGGGTATTACACCACAATGGTGGCCTGAACCAGTATAAACCCTGTGTCTCTTGTGTTGTTCTTCTCGTAGTTTAGTCCCAAGCGATTCGGCGAGGAACAGGTAGGTAGAAGGCAAAACCTCTGTGCGCACCCCAGTGTTCGAACCTCAAGGGTCCGCCGGAACCCTAAATCCGACAGTGTTCAGCCTGGCCGGACTTGTTTTTAGTGTATCCAGCATGATGGTCATCATCACGCGTTGTGGCGTGTCCCCGCAATCCGTAGATCGATCTTGACCGTCCTGCTTTGTTTTCCAATATGTCGCGCAGGTCTTGCGTATTGCCCCGGGCGTTAGTGTTTTTGTTTGATTGGCGGCGGGGTGCAGGTGGTTGTTCGGGCTGATATTCCGCTTTGTCTCAGCCATGAGGTGGCCGGTCCGCCTTGTCCTACGCTGGTATTGTAGGCCCTAGCGCCTCCCATTCGAGTTGAGGTAGCAACCTGCACTCCGGATAACTTTTAGTTGGGCGCTCGAGTCCCTATTCCTCGGCTGCCAGGACCTCAGTCCATCTGTCTGTTAGCAGATCTTGATCAGCTTGGAGCTGCTGCTGCTGCTTCTTCAGGCTTTGTGCAGTGGCTATAAGCCGGCGCTTGAAGCGCACCTGCTCGACAGGATCCTCAGGCACGACAAATTCATCGTCGCCGAGGCTCACCTCATCTTCGGAGTGAGGCATATAATTGTCGTCCTCCAAGTCTCCGTCCATTGCCTGTTCATCTGGGCTAGCTTGCCCGTCCTCCTGCTCAGCCTGCTTGAAGTTAGGCTGGTCGGGATTGTATTCGTCTTCTGCACCATCCGGATTGCTATCGTCTCCTATGCCGGTATTGCTATGGCGGGGCTTAGAGCGGCGCTGATGACGCCCATGCTTTGATTGCCTCCCTAGGCGATTATCCTCTGTTGCCTCATCGCCATTGTTTTCTTTGGGGGTGTCCACCATATATATATCGTATGATGAGGTGGCTGTCCAGCGCTCGGTGGGCGGTGGTTCCTGTTCTTCTCCTGCATCGTCGTCCATACCGTCGATGTCTTCGGAGTCGAAGTCGAGCACGTCGGTTAAGTCATCGACAGTGGCTATTATGTGGGTGGTGGGTGGGTAACGAATTTCTTTGTCGTCCGCTTCCCACTCGAGCCGGACATAGTTCAGCCAAGAGTGTCCCGATAAAGAGAGGGACCTCAATGAATTTAGCACGTCATCCAAGGGTGAGTGTTGAAAGATATCCGCGGAGGTAAAATTCATGATCGGTGCCCAATCAGATTCCATAGGCAGGGACGCACGCGGTTTGGAACCTAAGACCAGAGACAAGTCCGGGGGTCCGGTGACATAGGTTTCCTTAGAGGTGGAGCCTGTGATTCGGCTCCAACGCCGATGAGTGTCCGGCCTCCGTGGCGGGGTCCATCCACCCATCCTCGGATGGCGCGATCTGCTCCAGATTAAAGGCCGGGGCAGCTACAGGTGCAATAGTCCGAAGACCGTCCGAGGGCAGATCTAAGTCATGCCCGTCGTGGCTGTTCAGCGCTCCTAACGTAGGCCCGAATCCGACGAAGATCAAGTCCCCACGGATGTCGGCCGTGTAGTTCAAGTTTCCGAACCTAACCTGATGGCCAGGGGCGTAGGTGTCGATCTGCTCCAGATGGCCAAGCGAGTTGGCCCGCAGTGCGAAGCCACCGAATATGAAGATCTGTCCGGGGAGAAAAGTCTCACCCTGGATTGCATCGTTGCTGATGATTGAAGGAGCCATCGAGCCTCGCTGCGACGACACAGTGGAACTCACAATGAAAGCACCAATGTTGGTGTCAAAACCGTGGATCTCGGGTAGGGGGTCCCAAACTATGCGTCTAAGGCTAATGGTAACAGGAGGCCCGGGACACGATGTTTACCCAGGTTCGGGCCCTCTCGATGGAGGTAATACCCTACTTCCTTCTTGATTGATCTTGATGATATGAGTATTACAAGAGTTGATCTACCCCCAGATCATAGAGGCTAACCCTAGAAGCTAGCCTATGATTATGATTTTTCTTGTCCTACGGACTAAACCCTCCGGCTTATATAGACACCGGAGGGGGCTAGGGTTACACAGAGTCGGTTACAAAGAAGGATATATACACATCCGAATCTCCAAGCTTGCCTTCCATGCAAAGGAGAGTCCCATCCGGACACGGGACGAACTCTTCAATCTTGTATCTTCATAGTCCATCAGTCCGGCCAAAGTTTATAGTTCGGCTGTCCGAATACCCCCTAATCCAGGACTCCCTCACCTGCCCCCATATATAAAGGATGGAGAAGGAGGCCTCCCACCAGGGACGCGCCAAGGGATGGGGGAGTCCTACTAGGACTCCGCTCCTAGTAGGATTTGGCCCCCCCTCTTCTTTTCCTTCTTACGAAGGTGGAAAGGGGGAAGGAGAGGGAGTAGGAGAAGCAAAGGAGGGTGGCGCCCCCTTTCCCTAGTCCAATTCGGCCTCCTCCCTTGTGGGGGGTGCACCAGCCCCTTGTGGGCTGGTTAGCCTCGCTCCCATGGCCCATATGGACTATATCTTCCACCGGGGGGTTCCGGTAACCCTTCCGGTACTCCGGTTTGTACCCGATACACTCCGGAACCCTTCTGGTGTCCGAATACCACCTTCCAATATATCAGTCTTTACCTCTCGACCATTTCGAGACACCTCGCCATGTCCGTGATGTCATCTGGGACTCCGAACAAACTTCGGTCACCAAAACACATAACTCATAATACAAATCGTCATCGAACGTTAAGCGTGTGGACCCTACGGGTTCGAGAACTATGTAGACATGATCAAGACACATCTCTGATCAATAACCAATAGCGGAACTTAGATGCTCGTATTGGCTCCTACGTATTCTACAAAGATCTTTATTGGTCAAACTGTTGGAAATATGCCCTAGAGGCAATAATAAATTAGTTATTATTATTATATTTCCTTGTTCATGATAATCGTTTATTATCCATGCTATAATTGTATTGATAGGAAACTCAGATACATGTGTGGGTAGACAACACCATATCCCTAGTAAGCCTCTAGTTGACTAGCTTGTTGATCAATAGATGGTTACGATTTCCTGACCATGGACATTGGATGTCGTTGATAACGGGATCACATCATTAGGAGAATGATGTGATGGACAAGACCCAATCCTAAGCCTAGAACAAAGATCGTATAGTTCGTATGCTAAAGCTTTTCTAATGTCAAGTATCTTTTCCTTAGACCATGAGATTGTGCAACTCCCTAATACCGTAGGAATGCTTTGGGTGTACCAAACGTCACAATGTAACTGGGTGGCTATAAAGGTGCACTACGGGTATCTCCAAAAGTGTCTGTTGGGTTGGCGCGAATCGAGACTGGGATTTGTCACTCCGTATAACGGAGAGGTATCTCTGGGCCCACTCGGTAGGACATCATCATAATGTGCACAATGTGACCAAGGGGTTGATCACGGGATGATGTGTTACGGAACGAGTAAAGAGACTTGCCGGTAACGAGATTGAACAAGGTATCGGGATACCGACGATCGAATCTCGGGCAAGTATAATACCGCTAGACAAAGGGAATTGCATACGGGATTGATCGAATCCTCGACATCGTGGTTCATCCGATGAGATCATCGTGGAACATGTGGGAGCCAACATGGGTATCCAGATCCCGCTATTGGTTATTGACCGGAGAATGTCTCGGTCATGTCTACATGGTTCCCGAACCCGTAGGGTCTACACACTTAAGGTTCGATGACGCTAGGGTTATAAAGGAAGTTTTGTATGTGGTTACCGAATGTTTTTCGAAGTCTCGAATGAGATCCCGGACATCACAAGGAGTTCCGGAATGGTCCGGAGGTAAAGATTTATATATGGGAAGTCCTGTTTTGGTCGCCGGAAAAGTTTCGGGTTTTTTCAATACCGTACCAGGACCACCGGGAGGGTCCCGGGGGTCCACCAAGTGGGGCCACCATCGCCGGAGGGCTGCATGGGCCAAGTGTAACGCCCCAAGACCGGAGCTTCAGTTAGACTTCCATATATTCCGGGTTTTGCCATGTGTTTCATTTGTGCCTGCCCTTCTATTTTTGCATTGTATCATGTCATCATGCCATCATCTCATAAATCTTTTGCAACTCAACTAAATAAATGGCATGGATCTTTGATCCATTTAAATCGAGGGAATTCACATGGTGATTCTCTTTCAAACTTATCCTCTCGGTATTTAGAGAGCTATAATAAATATTCCATTTATTTGGAATTAACCATAACACACTTACAGTTTAAGTTTCATGCCTTTTCCTTCTCAATTCCCGGCCTCCATCCTTACTATAAATTCTTTTGTCACCTTCCCAAGCTTCGCCAAATGTTCATCATTTGATTATATTGCAATGCAATGCCCATCTTTGTCATGTTGCATTTGTGCCTCTTGTCATTTTGCATTCTCATAATCATCATGTGCATTGTCATATTCATGCATGTTACTTTGTTGCATGCTCCATGTATGATCATGCATCATCACCTCCTCCTTTCTTCTTCTTTCCTTCATGTTGGCGAGTGACCTTTCTTCTTCTTTCCTTCATGTTGGCAAGTGACCTTTCCCCCCTCCTCCATAAATGTTCATTCTTTTCCTGATGCTAGTTCACCGTGCCTAAACCCTCTCTGCCAATTTTCA
>NC_041389.1:395223795-395245079 GCF_002162155.2 Triticum dicoccoides
AATTTTCAGCTCTTGTGGACTTGTTTTGGTTGGAATCAAAATTGCCTCAAGTTTGAACTAAATTCAAACTTGAGGCAATTTTGATTCCAACCAAAACAAGTCCACAAGAGCTGAAAATTGGCAGAGAGGGTTCCAATTATTTCAATTATTGCATAATTCCAGCATCATAGGGATATTCTTATATCTCTCATACATCCATCTTTTATCCATGTGCTTGTCTGTTTTTGTTCTGGCTGAGGAAATGAAAAAAAAGGAAGAGAGAGCAGCGACATTTTTAAAGAATATCCCTGTGCCACAGTAGAAGGCAGCCCAGCAGCATCCCACTTATCCCTCCAGATCCTTTTCTCACCCAAAACCCAGCCAGCCCTCTCTTCCACTCGTCCCACGTGGCAACGTTGGACCCATCCGTCAGTAGGGGAGCATGTAGCTTTCACCACCTTTCTCCTATCTTTCCTCCTCTGCTTTACACGCTCGCCATGGCCACCGTGGCCGAGCCAGCTCGCCTCGCCCTCCTATAAAACCAGCAGCCCTCGCCCTAGGGTTCCTCTTCCTCCCTCTTTTCCCCTCCGCGCCGCTGCCATAGGTAAGGGCACCCACGCACCTGCTTCCCTGCCTCCAGGAGTCATGGCCGGCTCGGGCACGACCTCGCCGCCGGCCTATCCCTCCGCCGTGGCCTCCTCTCCGTCGTCTTCTCGCTCGAGAACACTGTCCCGGACCCATTCTGACGACAACCCCCGCCCAAGGATCGCCAAGTCCGGCTACCTCCCCGTCGTCCTCTTCTTCCCATGCTTCCTCTGCTTTGTGGACACGAGGACGCCGCCCCAATCAGCGCGTCTTCTCGCCGTCCTCGCTCATCCACAACCTCGTACGACTCCAGCAGCACCCCCACGGTGAAGCCCCGGTCCTCCCCATCTCTCTCTCTCTCTCTCTCTCTCTCTCTCCGGTTCAATTCTGTCACTGTGGTCGTCTTCCCGAGTCGCCGATCCCATATCCGCCATGGACGAGTTTCTGAAACTCACACCCATGCACCTCCTGCACATGCGTGCACCTGCATCCACACCTAGCACCACATTCACTGCACGCCCATACCCATGCTTGCCCTGCTGCACGACTGCACGCCCCGCCGTGGCCGTGGCCAAGTCCCTCAACCTGCAATACCGGCCATGTTTCTCTGTTGTTGCTTCGCTTGGGTTCATACTTCAGATCCGTTCAGTAAGTATGCATCTTCAGGCTTTAGCCGAGTCCAATTTGCAGCACCAACACCTCGCGTGTTGCTCCACAGCAACCACGCACACCAGCAGCTCTCGCACGCAACCAGAGCCTCGCCTGTTGCCTTGCAGCCGCCCAGCACCGAGAAGAAACCCCCGTCTTTTTCCACACCTGTGCGCTGCACCCTGAACCTTTCCGCACACCTGCCGTAGCTCTGCATCCACCGCATGCGCCATGCTTGCTCGCTGCCGTCGCCGCTGAGATCCCCGTGCGTGCTTCAGTTTCGAAGCCTGGTCGCGATGTGCTCACGCGTTATGTTCGGCCGATCTCCAATTGCATCACCAACACAAAGCTAGCCCAGTGGCTAGCGCAGCCAGTATCTATCCGAGGGGTCTGGGGTTTGATTCCTAGCTGCCCCAATTTTTGCCCTGCTTATTCCCTCTCACACGCAATGGGTCCGATCTGTTACCGGGCTTGCACAGTGGGTTGAATCCATGCATATTTTTTTCAGTCTATGCATTTTACCATTTTCCAGTGCATTCTTATTTATAGAAATGCCATCATTTTAAAATGCTCATGTTCAATTAACCGTGCATCATATGTAAATACTTTATATATGTAAAATGCTTAATTTTTCATCTAGTTTCATAATTTGCTACTTTCATCCATGTTAAAATATTTAAAATTGATGTTTGCATTATTTTGCATGAATGACATGTTAAAATGGTTTAATTCATATCTTAATAACCGTAGCTCCAATTTTAATAAACTTTATATATAAATGGGGTAGAAAAATGCATAGATTAACTTGCTGCACTTTATTTTGCTGTTTAACAACTCTAAAATATGGTTTAGGGCAGAACAGTACCAAATCTAAAATATGGACATGAGGATTTTCCGGAATTGTTGATTGTTATTTCCGGCCTCATTTAAACTTGCCTAAATAGATAGTTTTATTATGCTTCACCTCTTCCCATGTTAATCAACATTTAATATTGTTGGGTACATAACGAGAGAGAACTAAATATTTGATGTGTTGTTTGTTAGTATGCAACTCGTTGCATATTAAGCTCCGCTTAACTTGTAGTATTGTTTGTGCACTTTGCCATGCCATGCCTCATTAAATCGGACATGCATCATACTTGTTTGTGCATCATGCCATGTTTATGTGATGATTGTTTACCATGTTGTTTACTTCTTTCCGGTTGCGCTGCTCCTTGGTAGTTTCGGTAACGCTGCGTTTGTGACGATTCACTCGACTACTCCCGTTCGTCTTCTTCATGGACTCGTTCTTCATCCTTGCTGGATCTCAGGCAAGATGACCTCCACCCTGGATCTCACTATTATCATTGCTATGCTAGTTGCTTCGTTCTATCGCTTTGCTGCGCTACCTATCACTTGTTCTTCATGCCTCCCAAATTGCCATGTCAGCCTCTAACCTTTTACCCTTCCTAGCAAACCATTGCTTGGCTATGTTACCGCTTTTGCTCAACCCCTCTTATAGCGTTGTTAGTTGCAGGTGAAGTTGAAGATTGCCCCATGGTGGACAGGATTATGTTGGGATATCACAATATCTCTTATATTATTAATGCATCTATATACTTGGTAAAGGGTGGAAGACTCGGCCTTATGCCTGGTGTTTTGTTCCACTCCTGCCGCCCTAGTTTCCGTCATACCGGTGTTATGTTCCCGGATTTTGCGTTCCTTACGCGGTTGGGTGATTTATGGGACCCCCTTGACAGTTCGCTTTGAATAAAACTCCTCCAGCAAGGCCCAACCTTGGTTTTACCATTTGCCTCACCTAGCCCTTTTTTCCCTTGGGTTTCCGGAGCCCGAGGGTCATCTTTATTTTAACCCCCCCGGCCAGTGCTCCTTCGAGTGTTGGTCCGAAATGAGCAGCCTGCGGGGCCACCTCGGGGCAACTCGAGGGCTGGTTTTACTCGTAGCTTGTCTTATCTGGTGTTCCCTGAGAACGAGGTACGTGCGACTCCTATCGGGATTTGTCGGCACATCGGGCGGCTTTGCTGGTCTTGTTTTACCATCGTCGAAATGTCTTCTAAACCGGGATTCCGAGTCTGGTCGGGTCTTCCTGGGAGAAGGAATATCCTTCGTTGACCGCGAGAGCTTATCATGGGCTAAGTTGGGACACCCCTGCAGGGTATTAACTTTTGAAAGCCGTGCCCACGGTTATCGGCAGATGGGAATTTGTTAATGTCTGGTTTTAGATAACTTGACACCAGATACGAATTAAAATGCATCAACCGCGTGTGTAGCCGTGATGGTCTCTTCTCGGCGGAGTCTAGGAAGTAAACACGGTTTTGGGTTATGTTTGACATAAGTAGGAGTTCAGGATCACTTATTGATCATTGCTAGCTTCACGACCGTTCCGTTTGCTCTCTTCTCGCTCTTATTTGCGTATGTTAGCCACCATATATGCTTAGTCGCTGCTGCAGCCTTACCACTTTACCCCTTCCTTTCCCTTTACACTTTGCTAGTCTTGATACCCATGGTAATGGGATTGCCGACTCCTCGTGGCTCACAGATTACTACAACAATAGTTGCAGGTACAGGTTATGCGATGATCTTGACGCGAGAGCGATGTTTGCTTGTCTTGGAGTTCTTCTTCTGCTTCTTCTTCGATCAGGGGATAGGTTCCAGGTCGGCAGCCTAGGCTAGCAGGGTGGATGTTGTTTGAGTTTCTGTTTGTGTTTCATCCGTAGTCGGATGTTGATCTTATGTAAGATGATGTTGTATTCGTGTGGCATTGTATGCCTTTTGTATGTATCCCCATCTATTATGTAATGTTGATGTAATGATATCCACCTTGCAAAAGAGTTTCAATATGCGGTTCTATCCTTGGTGGGACCTTCGAGTCTCTTTAGGATAGTATCGCATATTGGGCGTGACACCAAGTGTGGGAGGGGACCAGACCCAGGTGGGCTGGTGCGCCCCCCCCCCCCACAAGGGCCCAAGGCACCTAGGGTTTGGGGAGGGGGTGCACCCACCTAACTTGGGGGGCAAGTTTCCCCCTCTCCCCCCCTTGGACGCACCCTAGATGGGGATTGGGGCTGCCACCACCCCTAGGGAGGGAACCCTAGGTGGGGGCGCAGCCCTCCCTCTCCCCCTATATATAGTGGAGGCAAAGGGGCAGCCCAACACACGAAGTTCTTCTCCTGTTGGCGCAGCCCTACCTCTCTTTCTCCTCATCTCCCGCGGTGCTTGGCAAAGCCCTGCAGGATTGCCACGCTCCTCCATCACCACCACGCCATTGTGCTGCTGCTGGACGGAGTCTTCCCCAACCTCTCCTATCTCCTTGCTGGATCAAGGCATGGGAGACGTCACCGGGCTGTACGTGTGTTGAACGCGGAGGTGCCGTCCGTTTGGCACTAGGATCTCCGGTGATTTGGATCACGACGAATACGACTCCTTCAACCCCGTTCTCTTGAACGCTTCCGCTTAGCGGTCTACAAGGGTATGTAGATCTACTCTCCTTCCCCTCGTTGCTAGTTTCTCCATAGATAGATCTTGGTGACTCATAGGAAAATTTTGAATTTCTGCTACGTTCCCCAACAGTGGCATCATGAGCTAGGTCTATTGCGTAGATTCTTTGCACGAGTAGAACACAAAGTAGTTTTTTTCATTGATTTTGTTCAATATGCTTACCGTTACTAGTCCAATCTTGATTCGGCGGCATTGTGGGATGAAGCGGCCCGGACCGACCTTACACGTACACTTACGTGAGACAGGTTCCACCGACTAACATGCACTTGTTGCATAAGGTGGCTAGCGGGTGCTAGCCTCTGCCACTTCAGTCGGATCGGATTCGATGAAAAGGGTCCTTATGAAGGGTAAATAGCAATTGGCATATCACGTTGTGGTTTTTGTGTAGGTAAGAAGCGTTCTGGCTAGAAACCCATAGCAGCCACGTAAAACATGCAAACAACAATTAGAGGACGTCTAACTTGTTTTTGCAGGGTATGCTATGTGATGTGATATGGCCAAAAAGAATGTGATGAATGATATGTGATGTATGAGATTGATCATGTTCTTGTAATAGGAATCACGACTTGCATGTCGATGAGTATGACAACATGCAGGAGCCATAGGAGTTGTCTTTATTTATTGTATGACATGCGTGTCATTGAACAACGCCATGTAATTACTTTACTTTATTGCTAACCGGTAGCTGTAGTAGTAGAAGTAATAGTTGGCGAGACAACTTCATGAAGACACGATGATGGAGATCATGATGATGGAGATCATGGTGTCATGCCGGTGACGATGATGATCGTGGAGCCCCGAAGATGGAGATCAAAAGGAGCAAAATGATATTGGCCATATCATGTCACTTTTGATTGCATGTGATGTTTATCATGTTTATGCATCTAATTTGCTTAGAACAACGGTAGTAAATAAGATGATCCCTCATTAAAATTTCAAGAAAGTGTTCCCCCTAACTGTGCACCGTTGCGAAAGTTCGTCGTTTTGAAGCACCACATGATGATCGGGTGTGATATATTCTAACGTTCACATACAACGGGTGTAAGCTAGATTTACACACGCGAAATACTTAGGTTAACTCGACGAGCCTAGCATGTACAAACATGGCCTCGGAACACAAGAGACCCAAAGGTCGAGCATGAGTCGTATAGTAGATACGATCAACATGAAGATGTTCACCGATGATGACTAGTCCGTCTCACGTGATGATCGGACACGGCCTAGTTGATTCGGATCATGTAATCACTTAGATGACTAGAGGGATGTCTATCTGAGTGGGAGTTCATAAGATGAACTTAATCATCCAGAACATAGTCAAAAACCCTTTGCAAATTATGTCATAGCTCGTGCTTTAGTTCTACTATTTTAGATATGTTCCTAGAGAAAATATGGTTGAAAGTTGACAGTAGCAATTATGCGGACAGTAGAAGGCTTATGTCCTTAATGCATCGCTCGGTGTGCTGGACCTCGAACGTGGTCTGTGGATGTTGCGAACATCAGACATACACGTTTTGATGACTACATGATAGTTCGGTAATGTTAAACGGTTTAGGATTGAGGCACCAAAGACATTTTTGAAACATCGCGGAACATATGAGATGTTCTGAGGACTGAAATTGGGATTTCAGGCTCGTGCCCACGTCAAGAGGTATAAGACCTCCGACGATTTTATTATCCTGCAAACTAAGGGAGAAAATCTCAATCGTTGAGCTTATGCTCAGATTGTCTGAGTACAACAATCACTTTAATCGAGTGGGAGTTGATCTTCCAGATGAGATAGTGATGTTTCTCCAAAGTCATTACCACCAAGCTGCTAGAGCTTCGTGATGAACTATAAAATATCAGGGATAGGTATGATGATCCTTGAGATATTCGCGATGTTTGACACCGCGAAAGTAGAAATCAAGAAGGAGCATCAATTGTTGATGGTTGGTGAAACCACTGGTTTCAAGAAGGGCAAGGGCAAGAAGGGATACTTCATGAAACGGCAAATCAGCTGCTGCTCTAGTGAAGAAACCCAAGGTTGTACCCAAACCCGAGACTAAGAGCTTATGTAATAAGGGGAACAGTCACTGGAGCAGAATTACCCTAGATACTTGGTAGATGAGAAGGCTGGCAAGGTCGATAGAAGTATATTGGACATACATTATGTTAATGTGTACTTTATTAGTACTCCTAGTAGCACCAGGGTATTAGATACCGGTTCGGTTGCTAAGTGTTAGTAACCCGAAATAAAAGCTACGGAATAAAACGGAGACTAGCTAAAGGTGAGCTGACGATATGTGTTGGAAGTGTATCCAAGGTTGATGTGATCAAACATCGCACGCTCCCTCTACCATCAAGATTAGTATTAAACCTAAATAATTGTCATTTGGTGTTTGCGTTGAGCATAAACATGATTGGATTATGTATATCGCAATACAGTTATTCATTTAAGAAGAATAATGGTTGCTCTGTTTATTTGAATAATACCTTCAATGGTCTTGCACCTAAAAGAATGGTTTATTGAATCTCGATCGTAGTGATACACATTTTCATGCCAAAAGATATAAGATAGTAATGATAGTACCACTTACTTGTGGCACTGCCATGTAAGTCATATTGGTATAAAACGCATGAAGAAGCTCCATGCTGATGGATCTTTGGACTCGCTCATTTTTGAAAAGTTTGAGACATGCGAACCATGTCTATTGGTGTATACGCATGAAGAAACTCCATGCAGATGGATCGTTTGGACTCACTTGATTTTGAATCACTTGAGATATGCAAATCATACCACATGGGCAAGATGATTTAAAAGCCTCGTTTTTAGTAAGATGGAACAAGATAGCAACTTGTTGGAAGTAACACATTTTGATGTGTGCAGTCCAATGAGTGCTGAGGCATGCAGTGAATATCGTTATGTTCTTACTTCATAGATGATTTGAGTATATGTTGAGTATATTTACTTGATGAAACACAAGTCTGAATTATTGAATGGTTC
Organism: Triticum dicoccoides; assembly: GCF_002162155.2. Taxonomy (NCBI): domain Eukaryota; kingdom Viridiplantae; phylum Streptophyta; class Magnoliopsida; order Poales; family Poaceae; genus Triticum; species Triticum dicoccoides. The sequence goes on from NC_041389.1 coordinate 395,231,489, forward strand.
AAGTAATTTCAGAGTGAAGTTGAAGATCATCGTGACAAGAGGATAAAATGTCTATGATATGATCATAGAGATGAGCATCTGAGTTACGAGCTTTGGCATGCAATTAAGACATTGTGCAAATTGTTTCACAATTAATACCGCTTGGAACACCATAGGTTCATGGTGTGCCCGAACATCATAGTTGCACCCTATTGGATATGGTGCGTACCATGATGTATCTTATCGAATTACCACTATCGTTCATGGGTTAGGCATTAGAGACAACCGCACTCACTTTAATAGGGAACCATGCAATTCCGTTGAGACGACACCGTTTGAACTATGGTTTGGAGAAACCTAAGTTGTCGTTTCTTAAAAGTTTGGGGCTGCGACGCTTATGTGAAAAAGTTTCAGGTTGATAAGCTCGAACCCAAAGCGGATAAAATGCATCTTCATAGGACACCCAAAACAGTTGGGTATACCTCCTAATTCAGATCCGAAAGCAATAGGGATTGTTTCTATAATCGGGTCCTTTCTCGAGGAAAAGTTTCTCTCGAAAGAATTGAGTGGGAGGATGGTGGAGACTTGATAAGGTTATTGAACCATCACTTCAACTAGTGTGTAGCAGGGCACGGGAAGTTGTTCCTATGGCGCCTACACCACTTGAAGTAGAAGCTTATGATAGTGATCATGAAACTTCGGATGAAGTCACTGCCGAACCTCGTAGGATGACAAGGACGCGTACTGCTTCAGAGTGGTACGCAATCCTGTCTTAGAGGTCAGGTTGCTAGACGACAATGAACCTATGAGCTATGGAGAAGCGATGGTGGGCCCGGATTCCAACAAATGGCTCGAGGCCATAAAATCCGAGAGAGGATCCATGTATGAAAACAAAGTGTAGACTTTGGAAGAACTACTTGATGGTCGTAAGGCTATTGGGTACAGATGGATTTTAGAAGAAGACAGACAATGATGGTAAGTATCACCATTAAGAAAGCTCGACTTGTCGTTAAGATGTTTTCTGACAAGTTCAAGGAGTTGACTACGATGAGACTTTCTCACTCATAGCGATGCTAAAAGTCTGTTGGAATTATATTAGCAATTACTACATGATTTATGAAATCTTGCAGATAGGATGTCAAAATATTGTTTCCTCGATGTTATACTTGAGGAAAGGTTGTATGCGATACAACCAGAAGGTTTTGTCAATCCTGAAAGACGCTGATAAGTATGCAAAGCTCCAACTATCCTTCTTAGGACTGGAATAAGCATCTCGGAGTTGGAATGTACGCTTTGATGAGATGATCAAAGATTTTGGGTTTATACAAAGTTTATGAGAAACATGTATTTCCAAAAAGGTGAGTGGGAGCACTATAGCATTTCTGATAAGTATATGTTGTTGACATATAGTTGATCAGAAATGATGTAGAATTTCTGGAAAGCATATAGGGTTATTTGAAAAGTGTTTTTCAATGGAAAACCTGGATTAAGCTACTTGAACGTTGAGCATCAAGATCTATAAGGATAGATCAAAAAACTCTTAATAAGTACTTTCAAATGAGCACATACCTTGACATGATCTTGAAGGTGTTCAAGATGGATCAGTCAAAGAAGGAGTTCTTGCCTGAGGTGTAAGGTATGAAGTTAAGACTTAAAGCTCGACCACGGCAGAAGAGAGAGAAAGGACGAAGGTCGTCCCCTATGCTTCAGACGTAGGCTCTATAGTATGCTATGTTGTGTACCGCACCAGAAGTGTGCCTTGCCATGAGTCAGTCAAGGGGTACAAGAATGATCCAGGAATGGATCATTGGACAGCGGTCAAAATTGTCCTTGGAGTAAATAAGGACATGTTTCTCGATTGTGGAGGTGATAAAGAGTTCGGCGTAAAGGGCTACGTTGATGCAAGCTTTAACACATATCCGAGTTACTCTGAGTAGCAAACCGGATACGTATAGTGGAGCAACCATTTGGAATAGCTCCAAGTGGAGCGTGGAAGCAGCATTTAGAATATGACCTAGAGATTTGCAAAGTACAAACGGATCTGAATGTTGCAGACCCGTTGACTAAAACCTCTCTCACAAGCAAAACATGATCAAACCCCAGAACTCATTGAGTCTTAATCACATGCTGATGTGAACTAGTTTAGTGACACTAGTAAAGTCTTTGGATGTTGGTCACATGGCGATGTGACCTGTCAATGTTAATCACATGGCGATGTGAACTAGATTATTGACTCTAGTGCAAGTGGGAGACTGTTGGAAAAATGCCCTAGAGGCAATAATAAATTAGTTATTATTATTATATTTCCTTGTTCATGACAATCGTTTATTATCCATGCTATAATTGTATTGATAGGAAACTCAGATACATGTGTGGGTACATAGACAACACCATGTCCCTAGTAAGCCTCTAGTTGACTAGCTCGTTGATCAATAGATGGTTACGGTTTCCTGACCATGGACATTGGATGTCGTTGATAACGGGATCACATCATTAGGAGAATGATGTGATGGACAAGACCCAATCCTAAGCCTAGCACAAAGATCGTATAGTTCGTATGCTAAAGCTTTTCTACTGTCAAGTATCTTTTCCTTAGACCATGAGATTGTGCAACTCCCGGATACCGTAGGAATGCTTTGGGTGTACCAAATGTCACAACGTAACTGGGTGGCTATAAAGGTGCACTATGGGATCTCCGAAAGTGTCTGTTGGGTTGGCACGAATCGAGACTGGGATTTGTCACTCCGTATAACGGAGAGGTATCTCTGGGCCCACTCGGTAGGACATCATCATAATGTGCACAATGTGACCAAGGGGTTGATCACGGGATGATGTGTTACGGAACGAGTAAAGAGACTTGCCGGTAACGAGATTGAACAAGGTATCGGGATACCGACGATCGAATCTCGGGCAAGTATAATACCTCTAGACAAAGGGAATTGTATATGGGATTGATCGAATCCTCGACATCGTGGTTCATCCCATGAGATCATCGTGGAACATGTGGGAGCCAACATGGGTATCCAGATCCCGCTGTTGGTTATTGACCGGAGAACGTCTCGATCATGTCTGCATGGTTCCCGAACCCGTAGGGTCTACACACTTAAGGTTCGATGACGCTAGGGTTATAAAGGAAGTTTTGTATGTGGTTACCGAATGTTGATCGGAGTCTCGGATGAGATCCCGGACGTCACGAGGAGTTCCGGAATGGTCCGGAGGTAAATATTTATATATGGGAAGTCCTGTTTTGGTCAGCGGAAAAGTTTCGGGTTTTTCGGTAACGTACCGGGACCACCGGGAGGGTCCCGGGGGTCCACCAAGTGGGGCCACCATCCCCGGAGGGCTGCATGGGACAAGTGTGGGAGAGGACCAGCCCTAGGTGGGCTGGTGCACCCCCCCACAAGGGCCCAAGGCGCCTAGGGTTTGGGGAGGGGGCGCGCCCACCTAACTTGGGGGGCAAGTTTCCCCCTCTCCTCCCCTTGGCCGCACCCTAGATGGGGATTGGGGCTGCCGCCACCCCTAGGGAGGGAACCCTAGGTGGGGGCACAGCCCTCCCTCGCCCCCTATATATAGTGGAGGCAAAGGGGCAGCCCAACACACGAAGTTCTTCTCCTGTTGGCGCAGCCCTACCTCTCTTTCTCCTCATCTCCCGCGGTGCTTGGCGAAGCCCTACAGGATTGCCACACTCCTCCATCACCACCACGCCGTTGTACTGCTGCTGGACGGAGTCTTCCCCAACCTCTCTCTCTCTCCTTGCTGGATCAAGGCATGGGAGACGTCACCGGGCTGTACGTGTGTTGAACACGGAGGTGCCGTCCGTTCGGCACTAGGATCTCCGGTGATTTGGATCACGATGAGTACGACTCCTTCAACCCCGTTCTCTTGAACGCTTCCGCTTAGCGATCTACAAGTGTATGTTTATGCACTCTACTTCCCCTCGTTGCTAGTTTCTCCATAGATAGATCTTGGTGACTCGTAGGAAAATTTTGAATTCTGCTACGTTCCCCACGGCACAACAACATACGTTGTTCCCTTTGTCATCCGTATGTTACTTGCCCGAGATTCGATCATCGGTATCTTCATACCTAGTTCAATCTCATTAGCGGCAAGTCTCTTTACTCATTCTGTAATGCTTCATTCCGCAACTAACTCATTAGTCACATTGCTTGCAAGGCTTATAGTGATGAGCATTATCGAGAGGGCCCAGAGATACCTATCCGATACACGGAGTGACGAATCCTAATATCGATCTATGCAAACCTAACAAACACCTTCAGAGACACCTGTAGAGCATCTTTATAATCACCCAGTTACATTGGGACGTTTGATAGCACACACGGTGTTCCTCGGTATTCGGGAGTTGAATAATCTCATAGTCAGAGGAACATGTATAAGTCATGAAGAAAGTAGTAGCAATAAAACTTAGTGATCATTATGCTAAGCTAACGGATGGGTCTTGTCCATCACATCATTCTCTAATGATGTGATCCCGTTCATCAAATGACAACACATGTCTATGGTCAGGAAACACAACCATCTTTGATTAACGAGCTAGTCAAGTAGAGGCATACTAGGGACACTTTGTTTTGTCTATGTATTCGCACATGTACTAAGTTTACGGTTAATACAATTCTAGCATGAATAATAATCATTTATCATGATATAAGGAAATATAAATAGCAAGTTTATTATTGCCTCTAGGGCATATTTCCTTCAGGGGGCACCCCAAAGCACATCAATTGTTCTCTTTGTCGTGTGTGGTGCCCCCTCCACAGTTTACTCCTCCGGTCATAGCGTCGTAGTGCTAAGGCAAAGCCCTGAGCTGATCACATCATCAACACCGTCACCATGCCATCATGCTGACAGAACTCTCCGTCGACCCTCTACTGGATCCAGAGTTCGAGGGACGCCATCGAGCTGAATGTGTGCTAAACACGGAGGTGTCGTATATTCGGTACTTGGATCGGTTGAATCATGAAGACGTTCGACTACATCAACCGCGTTAACTAACGCTTCCGCTTTCAGTCTACGAGGGTACGTGGACACACTCCCCCCCTCTCGTTGCCATGCATCTCCTAGATAGATCTTGCGTGAGTGTAGGATTTTTTTTGAAATTCCATGCTACGTTCCCCAACGGTGGTATGAGAGCCAGGTCTATGCGTAGATGATATGCACAAGTAGAACACAAAGAGTTGTAGGCGATAATAGTCATACTGCTTACCACCAACATCTTACTTTTATTCGGCGGTATTGTTGGATGAAGCGGCCCGGACTGACATTACATGACCGCGTTCATGAGACTGGTTCCAGCGATGTGATTTGCACATAGGTGGTTGGCGGGTGTCTGTTTCTCCAACTTTAGTCGAATCGATTTTGACTACGGTCGGTCCTTTTTGAAGGTTAAAACAGCACACTTGACGAAAAATCGTTGTGGTTTTGATGCGTAGGTAAGAACAGTTCTTGCTAGAAGCCCGTAGCAGCCACGTAAAACTTGCAACAACAAAGTAGAGGACGTCTAACTTGTTTTGCAGGGCTTGTTGTGATGTGATATGGTCAAGACATGATGTGATATAAATTGTTGTATGAGATGATCATGTTTTGTAACAGAGTTATCGGCAACTGGTATGAGCCATATGGTTGTCACTTTATTGTATGAAATGCAATCGCCAAGCAATTGCTTTACTTTATCACTAAGCGGCAGCAACAGTCGTAGTAGCAATAGTTGGCGAGATGACAACGATGCTACGATGGAGATCAAGGTGTCAAGCCGGTCACGATGGAGATCATGACGGTGCTTTGGAGATGGAGATTAAAGGCACAAGATGATGATGGCCATATCATGTCACATATTCTGATTGCATGTGATGTTTATCTTTTATGTGCCTTATTTTGCTTAGTACGGCGGTAGCATTATAACATGATCCCTCACTAAATTTCAAGGTATAAGTGCTCTCCCTAAGTATGCACCGTTGCTACAGTTCATCGTGCCAAGACACCACGTGATGATCGGGTGTGATAAGCTCTACGTTCACATACACTGGGTGCAAGCCAGTTTTGCATGTGCAGAATACTCGGGTTAAACTTGACGAGCCTAGCATATGGAGATATAGCCTCGGAACACTAAGACCGAAAGGTCAAACATGAATCATATAGTAGATATGATCAACATAGAGATGTTCACCATTGAAAACTACTCCATCTCATGGGATGATCAGACATGGTTTAGTTGATTTGGATCATGTGATCATTTAGATGACTAGAGGGATGTCTATCTAAGTGGGAGTTCTTTAGTAATATGATTAATTGAACTTTAATTTATCATGAACTTAGTCCTGATAGTTTTTTGTATATCTATCTTGTTGTAGATCAACGGCCCGTGCTACCGTTCCCTTGATTTTTAATGCGTTCCTAGAGAAAGCTAAGTTGAAAGATGATGGTCGCAATTACACGGACTAGGTCCGTAACTTGAGGATTATCGTCATTGATGCATAGAAGAATTATGTCCTTGAAGCACCGCTAGGTGTATGTAACGCCCTGGATGTAACTTTCCATAATTGTAACTCCAACTCTTGCCATTTCCGGCTATGCGATACGTTATTTCCTTCGTGGTTGGGTTTTTCTCTTTCGTTTTGCATTTTGTTCATGTCATGTCATCATTCGCATTACATCGACATTGTTTTCTTAAAACTTGCATCTGCTCGTAGTTGCCTCTCCTTGCTTCTCTCTGTTGCGTTCGTTGACTGTTTTGAGACCAACCGTGTTTTCGTTTCCCTCTATTCAAACCACCTAACCTCTCTGCACAACCACCGACCCCCTCTTGCGTGCGTCCGAAAACTGCTCCAAACCCGAATTGGGCTGTCGTGACCGATGAGTCCGGGTCATCCCCAAACATCCCAAAAATATGTTCGCTTTCTTATTTGGGCTACCTAACCTATTTATTCTCGACCGCCCAATTTCGATCGGACGGACCGGATTAACCCCTACCCTAATACTCTACCTATTTAAACAGATCAACCCTAATTTCTAGGGCAGATGCCCCGTCCATTCCTCCCCTATCCAATCATCGCCGCCACACTCCACCTCCCACCTCGGGATCCCTCCTGATCCACCTCCCTCCAACCTGAGCCTCCGACCACCTCACGTGATTTATGCTCCACCTCGTCTTCACCGTCGGGCCAACCAGCGCTCGCCCCTGTTCCTGCCCAGGCTGCGACCGCGCACCTCCTCCGTCCCTCGTCCCCAACACCTGTGCGCCTCCTCTAGTTACCGAGGCCCGAGACTCCTCTCGTCCAAGAGTATGAGCTCCTCCCGTGCGTGGCTTCACCTGACCCTGTCGCCTCCATCTTCATTGGAGATCCACCAAACCAGGACCCCGTCGCCCCTTCTCCTCTTCTTCTCCTCCCTCCCTCCTCCCTCTGGTTCTCTCCCTATTTCTCATGCCTCTCCCTCTCTCTGTTCCAGCAAGCAACCAGGAGCCGCCACGGTTGCCCGTAGCTCCGTCACCGCCGGGAACGAGTCCCTCCGCCCTAGATCTGGCGCTTTCCTTGTCTCAGACCTCACCTGCGGCTCCACTGCCCCATCAAGTTCCCGGAACCGCCCTTGCCTGCGGCTGCTCCTTGCATCACCCAGCGCCGCTGCCTCCTCTGCCTCCTGCTCGTCCGCATCGCCCCAAAGTCTACCGGCAGCAGCGCCGCCTGACTCCCTCGCCTGCATCTCGCCCGCGCTCCACGCCAGGCTCGGCTTCCTCTTCGTCTTCAGCGATGCCCAAAACGCCAAGTCCCTGCCACTGCTCTGCTCCCTATCGAGCAGGGGACGAGCGCCTCAACCCTGCCTCGCTCCCGTTGACTAGCGCCTAGGCCGCGGCCAGTGAGCCGGCCCAGCAACCGCATCCAGCAGGTCTGGCTCCACTTCTCCGACTGGCCATGGTCAGTTGTTCCCCAGCTTCCTGTTTCTGTTAGGCCAATCAATTTTGGCCCGTTCATTGTTTTTTTCTGCCAAACGAATTTGCTATTTAATCGAGAAGTTGATGTTTTGCAAAAAAAACCTAGTGTTCATGCATCTAATAACTAATTAACCAAGCATCATATGTAAATAATTTATATATGTTAAATGCTTAGGATTTCATCCAGTTTCACATTATGCCATTTTCATCCATGTTAAAAATGTTTAACTTGTTGTTTGCTATTATTTTGCATAAATCGCATGCTAAAATGCTTTATTTCATAACTAAATAACCGTAGCTCCGAATTAAATAAACTATATATGTAAATTGTCTAGAAAAATGCATAGATTAACTTGGTGCACTTTGTTTTACTGTTTAACAACATTAAAATATGTTTAGGGAAGAACAGTAGCTAATTCAAAATATAGACATGAGGATATTCCGGAATTGTTGTTTGTTGTTTCCGGCTTCATTTACACTTGCCTAAATAGTTATTTTACTTATGTTTCACCTCTTGCCATGTTTAACAACATTTAATATTGTTGTGTACCTAAACGAGAGCGAACTAAATAACTCGAATGTGGTGTTTCGTCAATATGCAACTCGTTGCATATTGAGCTCCACTTAACTTGTAGTATTGTTTGTTGCACTTTGCCATGCCATGCCTCATTAAACCGAAAATGCATCATACTTGATTGTGCATCATGCCATATTTATGTGATGGTTCTTTACCAGGTTGTTTGCTTCTTTCCAGTTTACTTCTCTAGTTAGCTTCGGTTTCATTCCGGAGTTGTGAGGATTCGTTCGACTTCATTCGTTTGTCTTCTTATTGGACTCATTCTTCTTCCTTGCGGGATTTCAGGCAAGATGACCATTACCCTCGATATCACTTCTATCTTTGCTTGCTAGTTGTTCGTTCTATCGCTATGTCACGCTACCTACCACTTGTTTATCATGCCTCCCATATTGTCATGTCACGCCTCTAACCCACCTTCCTAGAAAACCGTTGTTTGGCTATGTTACCGCTTTTTCTTAACCCATCTTATAGCGTTGTTAGTTGCAGGTGAAGTTGAAGATTGCTCCATGTTGGAACATGTTTATGTTGGGATATCATAATATCCCTTATTTTAATTAATGCATCTATATACTTGGTAAAGGGTGGAAGCCTCGGCCTTATGCCTGGTGTTTTGTTCCACTCTTGCCGCCCTAGTTTCCGTCATACCGGTGTTATGTTCCTTGATTTTGCATTCCTTACGCGGTTGGGGTTATGGGACCCCCTTAACAGTTCGCCTTGAATAAAACTCCTCCAGCAAGGCCCAACCTTGGATTTAACATTTTCCTACGTACCACCTATACCTTTCCCTTGGGTTCTGTAGACTCAAGGGTCATCTTTATTTAACCCCCCCGGGCCAGTGCTCCTCTGAGTGTTGGTCCGAACTGAATAGACTGCGGGGCCACCTCGGGGAAACTTGAGGGTTGGTTTTACTCATAGGATGTCTCATCCGATGTGCCCTGATGTAACGCCCCGGATTCGATGCGCCAGATGTCTGCCAGTTATTCGCCTTCGTTGCCATGTCATTTGCTTGCATGTTGCATTTTTCCATGTCATCATCTGCATTTCATCTGCATGTTTTTCAAAACTTGCATCCGTTCGAGTTTCGCCTGTTCCCTCCGTTGTCCGTTCTGAGCCAAACACACTCACACGCGCCCGCGGCACCTCCGAAATATTATTTTATAAGTGGCATAAAAATATTCTCGGAATGGGATGCAACTTGGCGTGCGGTCTTATTATAGTGTAGACAGAGCGCCTGTCAAGTTTCATCGCATTCGGAGCTCGTTTGATAGCCCAACCCTCATCCGTAGCAGCACTGTTGCCGGTTTATTCGTCAGGTGTTTTTGGTCTCCGAAAACCGTTGTCGGGCTGCCCTCTCTTCTCTCCTCTCAGCCCAACTCTTCTACACAGCCCACCTATGCCAAGCCTAGTCCCCCCTCTGTCCGGAGCCGCACAGTTGCGATTGTACGGCTCGAAAACCACTCCTAACCCCCAAACCCTAGCAAATTTGCTATTTATGGACACCCCTAGTCAATTTTGGGCATCCTTAGCCTTCCCCTACCTCCCAGCCGCCTCCCTCCTCAAAATCAGTGCCTCCTCCCTCAATTTCCGCGCAGCCAGCCACCTCCCTCCCTCGGATCTGGCGCTGCCAACCCGCCGCCGCCACTTGGCGCGATGCCACGGGCCAGCACCGCCATCCTCGCGCCCGCAGCCTCTCTTGGGCCACCACGTCGCCACCTTAGTCTCCACCACCGCCGCAGCCCCCAGAGCCCATTCGCGGCACGCCCGAGCCCATCTGGGCCCGGACGAGCCCATCGCGCCGCCGCCGCCATAGGAGCTCCAGCCCCGAACTCTGCGCCCGCCTCGCCTCCCGCGGCTCCCCGGCGCTGTGCCCCGCCGCCGCGTCATTGCCGGAGCGCGCCGCCGCCCCCCTGTGCCTCCTCCTCCGCCGCCGCTGCCTGCCCAGGCCCCGCGGCCGTCTCCGTCGGCGTCGTCCCGCACGCCCCGCCAGGCTCATCACCGCCGTCGTTCGTCGCCGGGAATGGAACCGCCGCACCAGATCCGCCCGGATCCGGCCTCCCCTCGCCGGATCTGGCCTCCTCCGCGCCCCTTCGCCGAGTCCCGCCGTCCTCCGTCGCCGTTGACCGTTAGCGCCGTCGGCCTCATCCCCGTTCGGGACGGGAGACGACCGAGCGCCTCCTGCGTGGGCCCCGCAAGCCCAGACCCAGCCGCGGCCAGCATCCGGCCCAGCCGGCCTCCCCAAGCCCCAGCCCAAGCCGGCCTGCACGACCTCTTCGTCTACTGGGCTCGGCCCAATGGGTGAGCAACCCCGCAAACCCTCGCCCCGTGCGATATTTAGTAATGTTGCACTCACTCGTTTTTTTTCAGAAAACGGCTAAGTCCTGTAAATTTGCATATTCTGGTGCTATGTTTGACCTGCCATATCTCCCTGTGTGCTGCTCCGTTTTGTGCATGTAATATGTCAAATTGTTCGTCTCAATGAGTACTTCATTTCATTCCATTGCATCATGTTCATTTGAGTTCATCTTGATGCCTGAATCATCGTTGCAAGAGTGCTTCATAATGTTAGTTCCTGTTTCTTAACAGAACGTGCTCATTTGTCATTTTTGCCATGATTGATGTGTGCATCCTATGAGGTTGATGTCTACATGTGTTTTGAACTATGCCATGCCATCTTTACAGTGGTGTATGCCATGTATTTTTGTGATCAATGTGGTGACTAGCACAAGCATGCAAACTAGTCTTCGTGATGTTGCTGATTTCAGTCCCTGTTCTGTTGTTATTTTGATGCCATGTAAACTTGATGCTACAGAGAGATCCATTCATATTTTGAGATACTTCAGTAAGTGTTTTTTGAACATATGGTTATTCTCTACCCATTCATGCCCCTGGTTGCAATTATGGAGTAGTCTAGCATGTCATTTTGGTGCTCTACTTTTGCTACAAAATGTTTCCTGGCAGATTGTTTACATGTTATTCAATTTTGCCAAGGTTGTTGTAGTTGATCCTTGCATGCTATGAACTTGTTCTTGCCTTGGTTAGCTTCATAAACATGTCTTCTTGCTGATGCTGTGCTTATCTTGTCATGCAATGACTTGTGGTGAGTGAATCGAGCTCGTGAAGTACTGTACTTGCTGTTACTGTTTTGCTAGGCTGAATCTGTTATTTCGTGATGCTATGTAAACCTGCTGCTACAAGTTATTCTATGCATAATCTAGAGATGTTCACTAAGGGTGTTTTGTTCTATATGTTATGCTCTATCCATCCATGCCCCTGGTTGCAATTATAGCATGCTGTAGCTTGTTCATATCTTGCTCCAAAGTTGCTAAATAATGTTGCTGTCAGCCTGTTAACATTAAGTTCAGTTGTTTCCATGAGTGTTGCTAGTGTTCCATGTACCCTATGAACTTGCTCTTGCCATGCTTAGCTTCACAAACATGTCTTCTTACTGTTGGTTGCCTTGCCATGCCATGTTTTTGCTCTGTAGTGAGTTGCACAATCTCATCAACATGCCTACTTATTGTTGTTCCTGCCATGTATGAATCTGTAATATAACATGCCATGTTTACATGGGTGCCATCATATTTTCTGATCCTTTTTGGCTTATGGTCAGTAAAGGATATTTGATCATGCATTTAGTAGGTTCATTCCATGCCTTTGTTTGCCATGATAAGTTCCTGTAACATGTTGTTTGATAGCTCTAAACATTGCAACCTAATGTTATTTTCTGCAAAGTCTGAATTGTTATTACTTGCAATCTTGCCATGTGTGTTTGAGCATGTTCTTGTGATTTTTGGAGATAGCTCAGTGTTCATGTTTTGTTATGCTTTACCTGTACATCATGCCCATGCCTTTTGTTATTATGTTGAGGTGCGGTAGCATGTTGTTTTGATGCTTGCAATATGCCTAGTTGCTGTTTTGGACAGCTTGTCCTTTAATCTTGTATAGCGTGTATGTGTTGAACCGTTGCTCCGTTTTGAGTGTGCTCTATATGAAACTTGCTTAGAATTGCATATAGTTTCATATATCATGTTGCATCCTTGTTTTGGTGTGTTTGCTTGATGTTTGTATGCATTTTGCATCAATGCCATGTTTAACTTGTTTTGCTCATATCTTCTAGGTCGTAGCTCAGAATTAAATGAACTTTATATGTAACTTGACTAGAATCTTGTGTAGATCATGTTTGTGCATCTTAACTTCCTGTTTAACAACTTGAACATAAGGTTTATTCAGATCTGGACCAATTTCGAAATTTGCATATGAGGACTTACCGGAATTGTTATATGTTGTTCCCGGCCTCATTTAGACTTGCCTTGATGTGTTGCTCTTGTTTGCATCATCTCTTGCCATGAGTAGCTTCATGTAGTCTTGTCTTGCTTCATGCTTGTTTGTGCATCATGCCTTGTTCATGTGTGGTGTGTTTACCATGTTGTGTGCTTCTTTTCGATAGTTCATGTTTCGTTGCGATCGTGAGGATTCGTTCGTCTACGCTTGGTTCGGCTTCATCCGTTCGTCTTCTTCATGGACTCGTTCTTCTTCCTAGCGGGATTTCAGGCAAGATGACCGCTACGCTGGATCTCACTACTATCATTGCTATGCTAGTTGTTTCGTTCTATCGCTTTGTTGCGCTACCTATCACATGTTTATCAAGCCTCCCATATTGCCATGAACCTCTAACCTTTGACACCCTTCCTAGCAAACCGTTGCTTGGCTAAGTTACCGCTTTGCTTAGCCCTCTTATAGCGTTGCTAGTTGCAGGTGAAGTTGAAGATTTCCCCATGATGGACAGGATTATGTTGGGATATCACAATATCTCTTATATTATTAATGCATCTATATACTTGGTAAAGGGTCGAAGACTCGGCCTTATGCCTGGTGCTTTGTTCCACTCTTGCCGCCCTAGTTTCCGTCATACCGGTGTTATGTTCCCATATTTTGCGTTCCTTACATGGTTGGGTGATTTATGGGACCCCTTGACAGTTCGCTTTGAATAAACCTCCTCCAGCAAGGCCCAACCTTGGTTTTACCATTTGCCTCACCTAGCCCTTTTTCCCTTGGGTTTCCGGAGCCCGAGGGTCATCTTTATTTTAACCCCC
>NC_041389.1:395245352-395252981 GCF_002162155.2 Triticum dicoccoides
GAAGTATGGTTTTACTCGTAGCTAGTCTCATCCGGTGTTGCCCTGAGAACGAGATATGTGCAGCTCCTATCGGGATTTGTCGGCACATCAGGCGGCTTTGCTGGTCTTGTTTTACCATTGTCGAAAAGTCTTGTAAACCGGGATTCCGAGTCTGATCGGGTCTTCCTGGGAGAAGGTATATCCTTCGTTGATCGCGAGAGCTTATCATGGGCTAAGTTGGGACACCCCTGCAGGGTATAAACTTTCGAAAGCCGTGCCCGCAGTTATTGGCAGATGGGAATTTGTTAATGTCCGGTTGTAGATAACTTGACACCAGATCCGAATTAAAACGCATCAACCGCGTGTGTAGCCATGATGGTCTCTTTTCGGAGGAGTCCGGGAAGTGAACACGGTTTTGGGTTATGTTTGACGTAAGTAGGAGTTCAGGATCACTTCTTGATCATTGCTAGCTTCATGACCGTTCCGTTTGCTCTCTTCTCGCTCTTATTTGCGTATGTTAGCCACCATATATGCTTAGTCGTTGCTGCAGCCTCACCACTTTACCCCTTCCTTTCCCATTAAGCTTTGCTAGTCTTGATACCCATGGTAATGGGATTGCTGAGTCCTCGTGGCTCACAGATTACTACAACAACAGTTGCAGGTACAGGTTATGCGATGATCATGACGCGAGAGCGATGTTTGCTTGTTTTGGAGTTCTTCTTCTGCTTCTTCTTCGATCAGGGGATAGGTTCCAGGTCGGCAGCCTGGGCTAGCAGGGTGGATGTCGTTGGAGTTTCTATTTGTGTTTCATCTGTAGTCAGATGTTGAGCTTATGTATGATGTATTGATGTATTCTTGTGGCATCATATGCCTTTTGTATGTACCCCCATCTATTATGTAATGTTGATGTAATGATATCCACCTTGCAAAAGCGTCTTCAAGATGCGCTTCTATCCTTGGTGGGACCTTTGAGTTCCTTTAGGATAGGGTCGCATCTTGGGCGTGACAAGTTGGTATCAGAGCCTCAACCAACCCTAGGAGCCCCCTTGATTGATCGTGTAGTTTGGCCGTTGTTGAGTCTAGAAGAAATCTGTTTTCTGAGTCTAGTTATATCGGAGAGTAGGAATTCTTTTTACTCCTCAGCCCCTTCGTCGCTCTAGAAAGGAATCTTGACGTAGGTGTTTTGAATTCCTCCTCTTCCCATTCAAATTTTTCTTTAGGATCACACAGTTGGTTTTCGGATCGTTGTTCCTCAGCTCTTTTCATCCGGTGCATTTCTCGTCAAGTTGACTCGAGCCTCTTCATCTTTGCCAAGTTCAATCCTCAGTTGTTTTCTTCCCCACCCGCCCACCCCTCTTCTTCTCGAAACTGGAGTCCGTAATCGAGTATCCATCCTACTCGTGCGAAGCCTTTGCCTTCTTTCAGCCGGTGTTTCTCTTCAAGATATTCGTCGGTTTCCCCTTCCAAGTTACCTTTGTTTTTCCCGCCCTCCCACCCTTTTCTTCCCGGAGTCTGACTCCCTCTCGACCATCTATCTCATTCGTGCGGAGCCTCTTCAGTCCTTTGTCAATTATTTCAACCGGTGAATTATCGTCTCGGTGGACATTCTTCATCTCTTTTCTGGTGGACCCAATTCAAGTTTTTGAGGTTGATCATATTCTTTTATTTGGATCAAGTGTTCTCCTTGATCGTTCGCCTCTCGACAGTTTTTCCTCCAGAGTGCTCAAGACATCTTAGGAGATTCATCTGTGTTTGAATTAATTCGAGGTTGTCACCTCATTCAAATATTTCAATTATTCCGGTGCATCATCTATCTGTTCAACATCCCTTTCCAATGGTGTTTTTCTCTTCAGTGGGCCCTAACCCATAGGTCTTTTTCTAGGATCTTACCTGACTCTTCTATTTTCCCGGAGTTATTCTCAAATTCTTTTCAAGTCTAACATAAGAATGAATTTCATCAGTCAGATGCCTTTCCAAGATCGCGTTCAAATTCTTTTCATTGTTGGCTCAACCTCTCTGCTTTTCATTCTCCCGGAGTATCTCAGTAATTTTGGTGGTGTTTCTCGTCATCATTTGAAGACCGAAGAAGAGTTCCTCTTAAATCTTGTCTGTTCTCTCGAAGATTTGTGGCTCTAGCTTCTTGTTACACTCTCAAATTATTCCGTCTGTTGGAAGTACCTTTTTCTCACCTATCCGGAGTATTTCAGGAGTTGATTTCTATTTCTTTTCACCGGAGGTCATCGTTCCAGAAGAATTCTTTGTCCTCACATTTCAGCTACCGTTATCCAATTATCCCAGTGCTTCGTTCAAGTGTTCTTTAATCAGCTCATGATCTCTTTGTTCTTCTGCATCTAAATCCCCTCTAGCATATTGGTTCTTCTAATTCTTCCCAGTGATTCATTCTCTTTCATCAATCATTTTCGAATTCTTACGGTGGTTCATTCAGATTCTTTTTCCTTTGTTATCATATAAATTAATTCGATCTTTCCAATCCTACCGGTGGTTCATGAAGACTTTCTCAAGTTTTGTGATATACCCCCCCCCCCTAATCCTTTTCAAGAAGAATTAGTAGTATGCGAAGTCCATTGCTAATCATCAATTTAATTTGATGAAGGATAAGCATACAATAAATCTTATTCTTATTTCATCCAAGTGAGTAATCCCTTCCTTCGGAGTTTGTTCTTGGTGAATAAATTCTAGTTCCAAGTGTTTTCATTTTTTTCTTTTCCGGAGTTCAATTTCCTCAGCCATTTCGTCGGAACCTCCATCTAAATCATCGCAATGCTCATCTTATTCTTTCATCCTTCAATTTTATCTCATCATCCTTTTGTCACCGGAGTTCTTCATGGTGGTTCTTTATGATTTAATTCATTCTTTCAAGAGTTCATCAAGATTCTTGTTGGCGGAGTTCAAGTATCTTTTCTTCTCGCGTCTTGAAGTGCAATTAATTCTCCATATTCTTTTGAAGTGGAGTTTTGCATTTCTTCGTTCTTCTAAGTCATCCACTCATTTCCGTTTGCGGCTGGTTATCACCTCATAATTTCTGAGATGTTATCCATAAGTCCACGACAAGCTTATTCTTTTGGTTGTTGAATTTTCTCAACAATTCCATTCAATCTTTTCTTCTAAGGTTGCTTTCTATTTCATTCATGGCACAAGTTGTCATTTTCTTCTCTATTCTTTTCATTCAACTCTTTTAATTCTTTAGGAGGTTTTCTGTCATGTCTTCATCAGGTATCATTCCATCCCCTCAAGTTCATGTTCTTTTCCTTCCATTTTCAGCCGGAGTGCTGCCTAAATCCTTTCAGTCTTATTCGTTTCTTATCTATCTGATTCCGTCAACTTTCGATTCTCGTCATTCTCGTCGTTCCTCTCTTCTTCTCGAGTGCTCTCGATTCTTTGCTTCTTTTCTTGAGCTCTTATTTCACCTAACCCCTTTTCCCTTCCGTCTCGGTCCTAAGATCTCGGGACGAGATCTCTTGTTAGTGGAGGAGTGTTGTAACGCCCCGGATTCGATGCGCCAGGTGTATGCCAGTTATTCGCCTTCGTTGCCATGTCATTTGCTTGTGTGTTGCATTTTGCCATGTCATCATCTGCATTTCATCTGCATGTTTTTCAAAACTTGAATCCGTTCGGGTTCCGCCGGTTCTCTCTGTTGTCTGTTCTGAGCCAAACACACTCACACGCGCCTGCGGCACCTCCGAAATATTATTTATAAATGGTATAAAATGTTCTCGGAATGGGATGCAACTTGGCGTGCGATCTTATTATAGTGTAGACAGAGCGCCTGTCAAGTTTCATCGCATTCGGAGCTCGTTTGATAGCCCAACCCTCATCCGTAGCGGCACCGTTGCCGGTTTATTCGTTAGGTGTTTTCGGTCACCGAAAACCATTGCCGGGCTGCCTTCTCTTCTCTCCTCTCAGCCCAACTCTTCTACACAGCCCACCTATGCCCAGCCTAGTCCCCCCTCTGTCCGAATCCGCACGATTGCGATCGTACGGCTCGAAAACCCCTACTAACCCCCAAACCCTAGCAAATTTGCTATTTATAGACACCCCTAGTCCATTTTGGGCATCCTTAGCCTTCCCCTACCTCCCAGCCGCCTCCCTCCTCGAAATCAGTGCCTCCTCCCTCAATTTCCGCACAGCCAGCCACCTCCCTCCCTCGGATCTGGCGCTGCCAGCCCGCCGCCGCCACTTGGCGCGATGCCACGGGACAGCGCCGCCATCCTCGCGCCAGCAGCCTCTCCTGCGCCGCCACGTCGCCACCTCAGTCTCCACCACCGCCGCAGCCCCCAGAGCCCATTCGCGGCCCGCCCGAGCCCATCTGGGCCCAGACAAGCCCATCGCGCCGCCGCCGTAGGAGCTCCAGCCCCGAACTCCGCGCCCGCCTCGCCTCCCGCGGCTCCCCCACGCCGTGCCCCGCCACCGCGTTGTTGCCGGAGCGCGCCGCCACCCCCCTGTGCCTCCTCCTCCTCCGCCGCCGCCTGCCCAGGCCCCGCGGCCGTCTCCGTTGGCGTCATCCCACGCGCACCGCCAGGCTCGTCACCGTCGTCGTTCGTCACCGGGAATGGAACCGCCGCACCAGATCCGCCCGGATCCGGCCTCCCCTCGCCGGATCTGGCCTCCTCCGCGCCCCTTCGCCGAGTCCCACCGTCCTCCGTCGTCGTGGACCGCCGGCGCCGTCGGCCTCATCCCCGTTCGGGATGGGAGACGGTCGAGCGCCTCCTGCGTGGGCCCCGCAAGCTCAGGCCCAGCCGCGGCCAGCATCCGGCCCAGCCGGCCTCCCCAAGCCCCGGCCCAAGCTGGCCTGCATGACCTCTTCGTCTACTGGGCTCGGCCCAATGGGTGAGCAACCCCGCAAACCCTCGCCCCGTGCAATATTTAGTAATGTTGCGCTCACTCGTTTTTTTTCCAGAAAACGGCTAAGTCCTGTAAATTTGCATATTCTGGTGCTATGTTTGACCTGCCATATCTCCCTGTGTGCTGCTCCGTTTTGTGCGTGTAATATGTCAAATTGTTCGTCTCAACGAGTACTTCATTTAATTCCATTGCATTATGTTCATTTGAGTTCATTTTGATGCCTGAATCATCGTTGCAAGAGTGCTTCATAATGTTAGTTCCTGTTTCTTAACAGAACGTGCTCATTTGTCATTTTTGCCATGATTGATGTGTGCATCCTATGAGATTGATGTCTACATGTGTTTTGAACTATGCCATGCCATCTTTACAGTGGTGTATGCCATGTATTTTTGTGATCAATGTGGTGACTAGCACAAGCATGCAAACTAGTCTTCGTGATGTTGCTGATTTCAGTCCCTGTTCTGTTGTTATTTTGATGCCATGTAAACTTGATGCTACAGAGAGATCCATTCATATTTTGAGATACTTCAGTAAGTGTGTTTTGAACAAATGGTTATTCTCTATCCATTCATGCCCCTGGTTGCAATAATGGAGTAGTCTAGCATGTCATTTTCGTGCTCTACTTTTGCTACAAAATGTTTCCTGGCAGATTGTTTACATGTTATTCAATTTTGCCAAGGTTGTTGTAGTTGATCCTTGCATGCTATGAACTTGGTCTTGCCTTGGTTATCTTCATAAACATGTCTTCTTGCTGATGCTATGCTTATATTGTCATGCAATGACTTGTGGTGAGTGAATCGAGCTCGTGAAGTAGTGTACTTGTTGTTACTGTTTTGCTAGGCTGAATCTGTTATTTCGTGATGCTATGTAAACCTGCTGCTACCAGTTATTCTATGCATAATCTGGAGATGTTCACTAAGGGTGTTTTGTTCTACATGTTATGCTCTATCTATCCATGCCCCTGGTTGCAATTATAGCCTGCTGTAGCTTGTTCATATCTTGCTCCAAAGTTGCTAAATAATGTTGTTGTCAGCCTGTTAACATTAAGTTCAGTTGTTGCCATGAGTGTTGCTAGTATTCCATGTACCCTATGAACTTGCTCTTGCCATGCTTAGCTTCACAAACATGTCTTCTTACTGTTGGTTGCCTTGCCATGCCATGATTTTGCTCTGTAGTGAGTTGCACAAGCTCATCAACATGCCTACTTATTGTTGTTCCTGCCATGTATGAATCTGTAATATAACTTGCCATGTTTACATGGGTGCCGTCATATTTTCTGATCCTTTTTGGCTTATGGTCAGTAAAGGACATTTGATCTATGCATTTAGTAGGTTCATGCCATGCCTTTGTTTGCCATGATAAGTTCCTATAACATGTTGTTTGATAGCTCTAAACATTGAAACCTGATGTTATTTTCTGCAAAGTCTGAATTGTTATTACTTGCAATCTTGCCATGTGTGTTTGAGCATGTTCTAGTGATTTCTGGAGATAGCTCAGTGTTCATGTTTTGTTATGCTTTACTTGTACATCATGACCATGCCTTTTGTCATTATGTTGAGGTGATGTAGCATGTTGTTTTGATGCTTGCAATATGCCTAGTTGCTGTTTTGGACAGCTTGCCCTTTAATCTAGCGTGCATGTGTTGAACCGTTGCTCCGTTTTGAGTGTGCTCTATATGAAACTTGCTTAGAATTGCATATAGTTTCATATTATCATGTTGCATCCTTGTTTTGGTGTGTTTGCTTGATGTTTGTATGCATTTTGCATCAATGCCATGTTTAACTTGTTTTTCTCATATCTTCTAGGCCGTAGCTCCGAATTAAATGAACTTTATATGTAACTTGACTAGAATCTTGTGTAGATCATGTTTGTGCATCTTAAATTCATGTTTAACAACTTGAACATAAGGTTTATTCAGATCTGGACCAATTTCGAAATTTGCATATGAGGACTTACCGGAATTGTTATATGTTGTTCCCGGCCTCATTTAGACTTGCCTTGATGTGTTGCTCTTGTTTGCATCATCTCTTGCCATGAGTAGCTTCATGTAGTCTTGTCTTGCTTCATGCTTGTTTGTGCATCATGCCTTGTTCATGTGTGGTGTGTTTACCATGTTGTGTGCTTCTTTTCGATAGTTCTTGTTTCGTTGCGATCGTGAGGATTCGTTCGTCTATGCTTGGTTCAGCTTCATCCGTTCATCTTCTTCATGGACTCGTTCTTCTTCCTAGCGGGATTTCAGGCAAGATGACCGCTACCCTGGATCTCACTACTATCATTGCTATGCTAGTTGTTTCATTCTATTGCTTTGTTGTGCTACCTATCACCTGTTTATCAAGCCTCCCATATTGCCATGAACCTCTAACCTTTGACACCCTTCCTAGCAAACCGTTGCTTGGCTATGTTACCGCTTTGCTCAGCCCTCTTATAGCGTTGCTAGTTGCAGGTAAAGTTGAAGATTTCCCCATGATGGACAAGATTATGTTGGGATATCACAATATCTCTTATATTATTAATGCATCCATATACTTGGTAAAGGGTGGAAGACTCGGCCTTATGCCTGGTGCTTTGTTCCATTCCTGCCGCCCTAGTTTCCGTCCTACCAGTGTTATGTTCCCGGATTTTGCGTTCCTTACGCGGTTGGGTGATTTATGGGACCCCCTTGACAGTTTGCTTTGAATAAAACTCCTCCAGCAAGGCCCAACCTTGGTTTTACCATTTGCCTCACCTAGCCCATTTTCCCTTGGGTTTCCGGAGCCCGAGGGTCATCTTTATTTTAACCCCCCCCCC
>NC_041389.1:395253173-395269788 GCF_002162155.2 Triticum dicoccoides
GGGCCAGTGCTCCTTCGAGTGTTGGTCCGAACTGAGCTGCCTGCGGGGCCACCTTGGGGAAACTCGAAGTCTGGGTTTACTCGTAGCTAGTCTCATCCGGTGTTGCCCTGAGAACGAGATATGTGCAGGTCCTATCGGGATTTGTCGGCACATCGGGCGGCTTTGCTGGTCTTGTTTTACCATTGTCGAAAAGTCTTGTAAACCAGGATTCCGAGTCTGATCGGGTCTTCCTGGGAGAAGGTATATCCTTCGTTGATCGCGAGAGCTTATCATGGGCTAAGTTGGGACACCCCTGCAGGGTATAAACTTTCGAAAGCCGTGCCCACGGTTATGTGGCAGATGGGAATTTGTTAATGTCCGGTTGTAGATAACTTGACACCAGATCTGAATTAAAACGCATCAACCGCGTGTGTAGCCGTGATGGTCTCTTTTCGGCGGAGTCCGGGAAGTGAACACGGTTTTGGGTTATGTTTGACGTAAGTAGGAGTTCAGGATCACTTCTTGATCATTGCTAGCTTCACGACCGTTCCGTTTGCTCTCTTCTCGCTCTTATTTGCGTATGTTAGCCACCACATATGCTTAGTCGCGGCTGCAGCCTCACCCCTTTACCCCCTCCTTTCCCATTAAGCTTTGCTAGTCTTGATACCCATGGTAATGGGATTGCTGAGTCCTCGTGGCTCACAGATTACTACAACAACAGTTGCAGGTACAGGTTATGCGATGATCATGACGCGATAGCGATGTTTGCTTGTTTTGGAGTTCTTCTTCTGCTTCTTCTTCGATCAGGGGATAGGTTCCATGTCGGCAGCCTGGGCTAGCAAGGTGGATGTCATTGGAGTTTCTGTTTGTGTTTCATCCGTAGTCGGATGTTGAGCTTATGTATGATGTATTGATGTATTCCTGTGGCATCGTATGCCTTTTGTATGTACCCCCATCTATTATGTAATGTTGATGTAATTATATCCACCTTGCAAAAGCATCTTCAAGATGCGCTTCTATCCTTGGTGGGACCTTCGAGTTCCTTTAGGATAGGGTCGCATCTTGGGCGTGACACCTGAGAACGAGATATGTGCAGCTCCTATCGGGATTTGTCGGCACAGTCGGGCGGTCTTGCTGGTCTTGTTTTACCATTATCAAAATGTCCCGTAATCGGGATTCTGAGACTGATCGGGTCTTTCCGGGAGAAGGAATATCCTTCGTTGATCGTGAGAGCTTGTGATGGGCTAAGTTGGGACACCCCTGCAGGGTATAAACTTTCGAGAGTCGTGCCCGCGGTTATGTGGCAGATGGGAATTTGTTAATATCTAGTTGTAGAGAACTTGAAACTTGACTTAATTAAAATGCATCAACCGTGTGTGTAGTCGTGATGGTCTCTTTTTGGCGGAGTCCGGGAAGTGAACACGGTTTGGGTTATTATTGAACGTAAGTAGTTTCAGGATCACTTCTTGATCCCTTCTAGCTTCATGACCGTTGCGTAGTTTCTCATCTTACTCTTGTACTTGTATGTTAGCCACCATATTTTCTTTGCGCTTGCTGCAACTCCACCTCATTACCACATCCTACCCATAAGCTTAAATAGTCTTGATCTCGCGGGTTTTGAGATTGCTGAGTTCCCGTGACTCACAGATACTACCAAAGTAGTTGCAAGTGCCGATGATACCAGTGCAGTTGATGCAACCGAGCTCAAGTGGGAGTTCGATGAAGACCTTGTTCATTACTATGTTTTGTTTCCTGATGATCAGTAGTGAAGCCTAGTTGGGACGATTGGGGATCTAGCATTTGGGGTTATCTTCTTTTCAGTTGGATTTGTCCGTAGTAGGACTATGTGTGTACTCTGAATGATGTATGAATTATTTGTTCATTGTGTGAAGTGGCGATTGTAACTAAACCCTCTATTTATACCTTTCTTGTTCATTACATGGGATTGTGTGAAGATGACCCTTCTTGCGACAAAACCACAATGCGGTTATGCCTCTAAGTCGTGCCTCGACACGTGGGAGATATAGCCGCATCGTGCACTACAAAAAAAAATACACTTCCATGATGATACGTGTTTGTCACAGTAGGTCGCGTTTTTTGTCATGCATGTACATCCATGACGATTTTATGACCGAATCAAGATAGTCATACCTGTGTTGTCGTAGAAATGTTCCATGACATTACCAAAATTATCATCACGGAAGTGTCCACTTCCATGACGATAAATTGCGCGTCACAGAAGTGCTTTCGTCAAGGGTGACCGACACGTGGCATCCACCGTAACGGAACGCCGTTAATCTATCCGGTTGGGTTTTGGATCCGATAACCTGTTAACAGCCTGGACCAATGGGAAATTTCCACGTGTAAAATTTTGATTGGCCGGAGGGAACACGTGTCGGCTCATCGTTGGGACAGATGTCATCCACTCATTGGACAGAAGGCGCCTATGATACGTCGACACGTGGCACGGCCCAACAGAGGCCCATTCCTGTGAAAATGTCGGACCATTTGACTTGGTCAAAAGGTGGCGGGCCGGCCCATGGAAGGCCTGTTAACGGCATGTTCGCATATAGCCCATTTACACCCCGCTAACCCAAGGCCCGTTACGCCCTATCCGATTTAGGCCCAGTAGCGTCATCTGGGCCATTCAATATGATTCCAGCCCGTTTTCACTTCTGGCCCATGTATGGACCATGACGTCTTTCAGCCCATATGAGGCCCTTTGTAACTCTTGGCCCATTAACACCCGTGGTGAAACTGGCCCATAATGAACAGTGTATCACTTTATACCCATTAACGGCCCGTGGTGAAACTAGCCCATAATGAACAGTGTATCACTTTATACCCAATAACGGCCCGTTATTCCGTTGGGTCGTTTCCAGCCCATGTTATCTTTCGGCCTTCTCAGATCCCATTTATTCTTGGGCTCATTTCCAGCATTCGTTTACTTACGGCCCATTACTGTCATTTTCATAGCATCACCAAATATGGCCTATTGCTACATCTTGAGCTTGCATTGGTTTTCCTTGAAGAGGAAAGGGTGATGCAGCACAGTAGCGTAAGTATTTCCCTCAGTTTTTGAGAACCAAGGTATCAATCTAGTAGGAGCCTCCTCAACAAGTCCCGTGAACCTACACAAACAAACAAAGAACTCGCAACCAACGCGATAAAGGGGATGTTAATCCCTTCACGGCCACTTGCGAAAGTGAGATCTGATAGAGATAATATGATAATATAAATATATTTTTGGTATTTTATAATATAGATGCATAAAATAAAGATGCAAATAAAAGTAAATTGGAAGCAAATATGATAAGAGATAGACCCAGGGGCCATAGGTTTCACTAGTGGCTTCTCTCAAGAGCATAAGTATTACGATGGGTGAACAAATTACTGTCAAGCAATTGATAGAAAAGCGAATAATTATGACATTATCTAGGCATGATCATGTATATAGGCATCACGTCCGCAACAAGTAGACCGACTCCTGCCTGCATCTACTACTATTACTCCACACATCGACCGCTATCAAGCATGCATCTAGAGTATTAACTTCATAAGAACAGAGTAACGCATTAAGCAAGATGACATGATGTAGAGGGATAAACTCAAGCAATATGATATAAACCCCATCTTTTTATCCTTGATGGCAACAATACAATACGTGTGTCACTGGGTAAGAACACGGCAAGATTGACCCAAAGCTAAGCACTTCTCCCATGGCAAGAAAGATCAATCTAGTAGGCCAAACCAAACCGATAATTCGAAGAGACTTGCAAAGACAACTCAATCATATAAAAGAATTTAGAGAAGATTCAATTATTATCCATAGATAAATCTGATTATAAAGCCACAATTCATCGGATCTCAACAAACACACCGCAAAAAGAGACTACCTCGAATAGATCTCCACAAGAGAGGGGGAGAACATTGTATTGAGATCCAAAAAGAGAGAAGAAGCCATCTAGATAATAACTATGGACCCGAAGGTCTGTGGTAAACTACTCACAACTCATCGGAAGGGCTATGGTGTTGATGTAGAAGCCCTCCATGGTGGAATCCCCCTCCGACAGAACACCGGCGACGGCTCCAAGATGCGATCTCGCGGATACAGAAGGTTACGGTGGCGGAAATATTTCTTTGGATGCTCCCTGGATGTTTTCGGGGTATATAGGCTTATATGGAAGGAAGCAGTACGCCGGTGGACGCCCGAGGGGCCCATGAGACAGGGGGCACGCCCTATAGGGGGGCGCCCTCCTATCTCATGGAAGCTTCAGCTGCTTCTTGACTTGCACTCCAAGTCCTCTGGATCACGTTCGTTCCAAAAATCATGCTCCCGAAGGTTTCATTCCATTTGGACTTCGTTTGATATTCCTTTTCTTTGAAATACTGAAATAGGCAAAAAAACAGCAATAAGGGCTGGGCCTCTGGTTAGTAGGTTAGTCCCAAAAATGATACAAATGAGTAAAATAAAGCCCATAATATCCAAAATAGGTAATATAATAGCATGGAACAATCAAAAATTATAGATACATTGGAGACGTATCAAGCATCCCCAAGCTTAATTCCTGCTCGTCCTCGAGTAGGTAAATGATAAAAAAGAAATTTTTGATGTGGAATGCTACCTAGCATAATTATCAATGTAATTTTCTTTATTGTGGCATGAATGTTCAGATCCAAATGATTCAAAATAAAAGCTTATAAAACATAAAAATAATAATACTTCGAAGCATACCAACAAATAATCATGTCCTATCGAAATAACATAGCCAAAGCACGCTTATCCCTACAAAATCATATAGTTAGGCCATGCTGCATTTTCATTACACAAAATACTCCCATCATGTACAACCCCGATGACGAGCCGAGCAATTGGTTCATACTTTTTAACGCACTTCAGCTTTTTTCAACTCTTACGCAATACATGACAGCAAGCCATGGACATAGCACTATGGTGGTCTATTGTGGTGGTTGTAAGGACAAAAGGAGGGAGAAGATAGTCTCACATCAACTAGGTGTATCAACGGGCTATGGAGATTCCCATCAATAGATATCAATGTGAGTGAGTAGGGATTGCCATGCAATGGATGCACTAGAGCTATAAATGTATGAAAGCTCAACAAAGAAACTAAGTGGGTGTGCATCCAACTTGCTTGCTTACGAAGACCTAGGGCACTTTGAGGAAGCCCATCATTGGAATATACAAGCCAAGTTCTATAATGAAAATTTCCCACTAGTATATGAAAGTGACAACATAGGAGACTCTCCATAATGAAGATCATTGTGCTATTTTTGAAGCACAAGTGTGGAAAAAGAGATAGTAGCAATTGTCCCTTCTCTCTTTTTCTCTCATTTTTTTTCTTTTTCTTTCTTTTTTTCTTTCTTCTTCTTTTTTTTCTTTTTTTTCTTTTTGGTGGGCTTCTTTGGCCTCTTTTATTTTTATAAAGTCCAAAGTCTCATCCTGACTTGTGGGGGAATCATAGTCTTCATCATCCTTTACTCACTGGGACAATGCTCTAATAATGAAGATCATCACACTTTTATTGATTTACAACTCAAAAATTCAAAGCTAGAACAAGATATGACTCTATATGAATGCCTCCGGCGGTGTACTGGGATATGCAACGAATCAAGAGCGACATGTATGGAAATTATGAAGGTGGCCTTGCCACAAATACGATGTCAACTATATGATCATGCAAAGAGCAATATGACAATGATGAGACGTGTCATAATAAACGGAATGGTGGAAAGTTGCATGGCAATATATCTCGGAATGGCTATGGAAATGCCATAATAGGTAGGTATGGTGGCTGTTTTGAGGAAGGTTAATAATGGGTTCATGATACCGGCGAAAATTGCGCGGTAATAAGAAAAGCTAGCAAAGTGGAAGGATGAGTGTGCGTATATCCATGGACTCACATTAGTCATAAAGAACTCATATACTTATTGCAAAAGTCTACTTAGACCTTGAAGCAAAGTACTACTACGCATGCCCCAAGAGGGATAGATTGGTAGGAACAATTCCATCGCTCGTCCCCGACTGCCACTCATAAGGAAGACACTCAAAAGAGCACCTCATGCAACAAATTTGTCAAACAACTTTTACCATACATGCATGCTACGGGACTTGCCAACTTCAACAACATTATTTCTCAATTTCATAATTATCCACTAGCATGACCCTAATATTACTACCTTTATATCTCAAAACAATTATCAAGCATCAAATTGATCCTAGTGTTTTAGTGCACTTTCTATGATAGTTTTTATTATACCCAACATGGATGCTCATCATTCTAGGACCAAATTTGTAACCAAAGCAAATAACATGCTGTTCTAAGAGACTCTCAAAATAATATAAGTGAAGCAGGAGAGACTAGCAATTTCTTCAAAATTAATCCACCGCCTTGCTCTAAAAGATATAAGTGAAGTACTAGAGCAAAAACTATCAAGCTCAAAAGATATAAGTGAAGCACATAGCAAATTCTATAATATCCTAATCAAATAGGCTTCTCCTAAAAGGTGTGTTACAGCAAGGATTATTGTGGTAAACTAACAAGCAAAGACTAATATAATACATGACGCTCCAAGCAAAACACATATCATGTAGCGAATAAAAATATAGCTCCAAGTAAAGTTACCAATGAACGAAGACGAAAGAGGGGATGCCTTCCAGGGGTATCCCCAAGATTAGGCTTTTGGCTATCCTTGAATATCTTGGGGTGCCTTGGGCATCCCCAATCTTAGGATTTTGCCATTCCTTATTCCATAGTCTATCAAAGCTTTACCCAAAACATGAAAACTTCACAACACAAAACTCAATAGGAAATCATATAAGCTCCGTTAGTGAAAGAAAACAAAACCACCACATAAGGTACTTTAATGAACTCATTATTTATTTATTTTGGTGTTAAACCTACTATATTCCAAGTTCTATATGGTTCATACCCTTACATACTAGCCATAGATGCATCAAAATAAGCAAACAACACACGAAAAACAGAATCTGTCAAAAACAGAACAGTCTGTAGCAATCTGTAACTAATGCAAACTTCTGGAACCTCAAAATTCCTACCAAAATTTGAAGTCCTAAAAAATTTGTTTATTGATCAGCAGCAAAAAGAATCAATGCAAAATCTCGTTCCTGTGATTTATTGAATATTTTCTCGTGAGCGCAAAGTTTCTGTTTTTCAGCAGAATCAAATCAACTATCATCATAGTTTATCCTATAGGTTCTACTTGGCACAAACACTAATTAAAAGATAATAACACATCAAAAATAAAGTAGATGAAAATTTTATTACTAAACAGGAACAAAAACAAGAAACATAAAAAAATTGGGTTGCCTCCCAACTAACACTATCGTTTAACGCCCCTAGCTAGGCATAAAAGCGAAGATAGATCTAAGTAGTGCCATCTTTGGCACTTGATTCATAAGTAGCCCTCGTGATAGATTCATAAGGTAATTTGACTTTCTTTCTTGGAAAGTGCTCCATGCCTTTCTTTAATGGAAATTGGAATCTAATATTCCCTTCCTTCATATCAATAATCGCACCAATCGTTCTAAGGAAAGGTCTACCAAGAATAATAGGGCAAGAAAGATTGCAATCTATATCAAGAACGATAAAATAAACGGGTACCAAATTTCCATTTGCAACAATTAGAACATCATTGATCCTTCCCATTGGCTTTTTAATGGTGGAACCCGCAAGGTGCAAATTTAAAGAGCAATCATCAAGTGCATGGAAACCTAGAATATCACATAAAGTTTTGGAATCGTGGAAACACTAGCACCCAAATCACACAAAGCAAAATACTCATAATCTTTAATTTTAATCTTTATAGTAGGTTCCCACTCATCATTAAGTTTTGTAGGTATAGAAACTTCCAAATTAAGTTTTTCATCAAAAGATTGCATCAAGGCATCAACGATATGTTTGGTAAAAGCTTTATTTTGACTATAAGCATGTGGAGAATTAACAATGGATTGCAACAAGGAAATACAACTTTCTAAAGAACGATTATCATAATAAAATTCCTTGAAATCCGAGATAGTGGGTTCAATGCTATTTAAAGTCATGACTCATCTCCAGTCCCATTATTTTCAAGATTCATATTACAAAACAAAGATCTAATAGGGGACACATTAATAACTTTAAGATTTTCATCATTATTTTCATGGAAACTAGAAGAACACGCTTTTATAAAGCTATCTTTCTTAGCACGTAATCTAGCGGTTCTTTCCTTGCACCCGTCAAAGGAAATTCTCATTTCTTTGAGAGACTCATTGATGTCATACTTAGGAGGAGAAGATCTAAGTTTCAGAGAATCAACATCAAGTGAAAGTCTATCAACGTTCCTAGCCAAATCATCAACTTTGAGCAATTTTTCTTCAAGCAAAGCATTAAAATTCCTTTGAGAAATCATAAATTCTTTCACGCTATTCTAAAAATCAGAGGGCATTTTACTAAAATTACCATAAGAATTATTGTAGGAATTTCCATAATTATTAGAGGAATTACTAGGGAACGGTCTAGCATTAAAGTTTCCTCTATAAGCATTGTTTCCAAAACTATTCCTACCAACAAAATTCACATCCATATATTCATTATTATTCTCAATCAAAGTAGACAAAGGCATATCATTGGGATCAAGAGGAGTATTTTTAGTAGCAAACAACTTCATAAGTTCATCCATCTTTCCACTCAAAACATTGATTTCTTCTATAGCATGCACTTTTTACTAGAAGATCTTTCGGTGTGCCATTGAGAATAATTAGCCATAATATTATCAAGAAATTTTGTAGCATCTCCTAAAGTGATTTCCATAAACGTGCCTCCGGCGGCCGAATCTAAAAGATTTCTAGAAGCAAAGTTCAAACCGGCATAAAATTTTTGTATGATCATCCATAAATTTAAACCATGAGTAGGGCAATTGTGAATCATCAATTTCATTCTTTCCCAAGATTGGGAAACATTCTCATGATCAAGTTGTTTAAAATTCATAATATCGTTCGTAAGAGTGGTGATCCTAGCGGGAGGAAAATACTTAGAGATAAAAGCATCTTTGCACTTGTTCCATGAATCAATACTATTTTTAATCAAAGACGAAAACCAAACTTTAGCACAATCTCTAAGTGAAAACAGAAATAACTTCAATTTAACAATATTGTTATCCGTATCTTTCTTCTTTTGCATATCACACAAATCAACAAAATTGCTTAGATGAGTAGCGGCATCTTCACTAGGAAGGTCGGCGAATTGATCTTTCATAACAAGATTCAGTAAAGCAGTATTGATTTCACAAGACTCGACATCATTAACAGGAGCAATTGGAGTACTAAGGAAATCATTATTATTGGTATTTGAGAAATCACACAATTTGGTATTATCTTGCACCATGGCAACAAGTAATCCAACACACAAGCAAACAGAAAACGGCAAACGGAAAAGAGAGGAGGAGATTGGGAAAGAGAGGGCGAATAAAACGGCAAGGGTGAAGTGGGGGAGAGGAAAACGAGAGGCAAATGGCAAATAAAGTAAATGCGAGGGAGATGAGTTTGTGATGGGTACTTGGTATGTCTTGACTTGAGCGAAGACCTCCCCGGCAACGGTGCCAGAAATCCTTCTTGCTACGTCTTGAGCCTGCGTTGCTTTTCCTTGAAGAGGAAAGGGTGATGCAGCATAGTAGCGTAAGTATTTCCCTCAGTTTTTGAGAACCAAGGTATCAATCGAGTAGGAGGCTCCTCAACAAGTCCCACGAACCTACACAAACAAACAAAGAACTCGCAACCAACGCGATAAAGGGGTTGTCAATCCCTTCATGGCCACTTGCGAAAGTGAGATCTGATAGAGATAATATGATAAGATAAATATATTATTGGTATTTTATAATATAGATGCAGAAAATAAAGATGCAAATAAAAGTAAATTGGAAGCAAATATGATAAGAGATAGACCCGGGGGCCATAGGTTTCACTAGTGGCTTCTCTCAAGAGCATAAGTATTACGGTGGGTGAACAAATTACTGTCGAGCAATTGATAGAAAAGCAAATAATTATGACGTTATCTAGGCATGATCATGTATATAGGCATCACGTACGCAACAAGTAGACCGACTCCTACCTACATCTACTACTATTACTCCACACATCGACCGCTATCAAGCATGCATCTAGAGTATTAAGTTCATAAGAACAGAGTAACGCATTAAGCAAGATGACATGATGTAGAGGGATAAACTCAAGCAATATGATATAAACCCCATCTTTTTATCCTCGATGGCAACAATACAATACGTGTCTTGCAACCCTTTCTGTCACTGGGTAAGAAGACCGCAAGATTGAACCCAAAGCTAAGCACTTCTCCCATGGCAAGAAAGATCAATCTAGTAGGCCAAACCAAACCAATAATTCAAAGAGACTTGCAAAGATAACTCAATCGTATAAAAGAATTCAGAGAAGATTCAATTATTATCCATAGATAAATCTGATCAAAAACCCACAATTCATTGGATCTCGACAAACACACCGCAAAAAGAGATTACATCGAATGGATCTCCACAGGAGAGGGGGTGAACATTGTATTGAGATACAAAAAGAGAGAAGAAGCCATCTAGCTAATAACTATGGACCCGAAGGTTTGTGGTAAACTACTCACAACTCATCGGAAGGGCTATGGTGTTGATGTAGAAGCCCTCCATGGTGGAATCCCCCTCCGGCAGAATGTCGGCAACAGCTCCAAGATGGGATCTCATGGATACAGAAGGTTACGGTAGCGGAAATATTTCTTTGGATGCTCCCTGGATGTTTTCGAGGTATGTAGGCTTATATGGGAGGAAGAAGTACGTCGGTGGACGCCCGAGGGGCCCACGAGACAGGGGGTCGCGCCCTATAGGGGGCGCGCCCTCCTATCTCCTGGAAGCTTCGGCTACTTCTTGACTTGCACTCCAAGTCCTCTGGATCACGTTCGTTCCAAAAATCACGCTCCCAAAGGTTTCATTCCGTTTGGACTCCGTTTGATATTCCTTTTTTCGAAATACTGAAATAGGCAAAAAAACAGCAATACGGGTTGGGCCTCCGGTTAGTAGGTTAGTCCCAAAAATGATATAAATGTGTAAAATTGTAACGCCCCGGATTCGATGCGCCAGGTGTCTGCCAGTTATTACGTCGTTGCCATGTCATTTGCTTGCGTGTTGCATTTTGCCATGTCATCATGTGCATTTCATTTTGCATATGTGTTCGTCTCATGCATCCGAGCATTTTCCCCGTTGTCCGTTTTGCGATCCGGCACTCCTATGTCCTCCGGCGTCCCCCTCTTCTCTCTTTTCGTGAGTGGGTGTTAAAATTTCTTGGAATGGACCGAGTCTTGCCAAGCGGTCTTGGTATAGCACCGGTAGACCGCCTGTCAAGTTTCGTGCCATTTGGAGGTCGTTTGATACTCCAACGGTTAACCGGGTAACCGTAAAGCCCCTTTCTCTTTGCAGCCCAACACCCCTTCCAAAGTGGCCCAAAACCCACCTAACTCCCCTCCATGCTCTCGGTCGTTCGATCACGATCGTGTGGGCGAAAACCGCTCCTCATTTGGACTCTCCTAGCTCCCTCTATCTATAAATAGCCCTTCCCCTCCGAAATTCGCGGTGCAAACCCTAGCAGTTTTCCTCCTCGCGCCGCCGGAAGCGTCCGCCCGCGCCGGACACGTCCAGCCTCCACCTCGCTCCGTCCAATCAGCGTCTGCCACGCCACCCCGCCGCGCGCCTCCTCCAACCGCACGCCTCCACGTCTCCTCGCCGGCTCCCCCGCAGCCGCGTGGGCCCGCAAGCCCACGTCGGGCCCTCCCGGCCCATCTCCCTGCGCGCCGCCCGGATCTCGCCCGCTCTAGCCCTACCGCCGTCCGCCTCCCGCGCCGGCACCGCTCCCAGCCGCCGACCTCGCGCCGCCCCGCGACCCCAGCGCCGGCTGCCGCCTCGTCTCCGTCGTCGGAGGGCTCCTCCTCTGCCGGCCTCGCCCGGAGCGCCCGGCGCCGCCCCGGCCGCCCCCGGCCGTCACCGCCCCGCCCCCGGGCTTCTCCGACCCCGCCGGCGAGCTCCTCCGCCCCGGCAGACGCCACCCCTCTCCGGAGAAGCCATCAGCCGCCGCCGCCGCCATGGCGTTGCTCGGGGTCGAGCGCCCCGCTCGCCTCCTTCGTCCCCGCGCCGGCAGACTCCGTGGGCCCCAGAGCCCCAGCCCAGCAGTGCCCGGCCCAGCCGGCCTGCCTCCTCCTGCGTCCTGGGCCGAGCCCACTAGGTGAGCCCCTGTCCGGCCCTATCCCTCGCCCTGCGTGATATTTGGTTAAAACGCGCCCGTCTGTTTTTTTTCTGGAAATCTGCTAAGTCCCAGATTTTTGTAATTTTCATGCCATGTTTGTCATGTCGTATCTCTGCATCCGTAGCTCCGTTTCATGCGTGTAATATGTCTAATTGTTCGTCTCAACGAGTACATCATTTCATTCCATTGCATAATATTCATTTGAGGTCATCTAGATGCCCGAGTCATCGTTGTAAGAGTGCTTCATAATGTTGTCTGTTGTCTGTTAACAGAACGAGCTCTTTTGTCATTTTTGCCATGATTGATGTGTGCATCCTATGAGGTTGATGTCTAAATGTGTTTTGATCTATGCTATGTGTTTTTTACATAGGTGCTTACCATGTATTTTTGTGATCAATGTGGTGACTAGCACAAGCATGCAAACTAGGCATCATGATGTTGCTGATTTTAGTCCCTGTTCTGCTGTGATTTTGATGCCATGTAAACTTGGTGCTACAGAGAGATCCATGCATATTTTGAGATACTTCAGTAAGGGTGTTTTGAACATATGGTTATTGTCTATCCATTCATGCCCTTGGTTGCAATTATGGAGTAGTCTAGCATGTCATTTTCGTGCTCTACTTTTGCTTCAAAATGTTTCCTGCCAGGTTGTTTACATGTTATTCAATTTGTCCAAGGTTGTTGTAGATGATCCGTGCATGCTATGGACTTGTTCTTGACTTGGTTTGTTTCACAAACATGTCTTCTTGGTGATTCTATGCTTATCTTGTCATGCAATGAATTGTGGTGAGCGATTCAAGCTTGTTAAGTAGGGTACATGATGTTGCTGTTTTGCTAGGCTGAATCTGTTATTTCGTGATGCTATATAAACATGTTGCCACTAGTCATTTTATGCATAATCTTGAGATAATCACTAAATATGTTTTGTTCTACATGTCATGCTCTTTCCATACATGCCCCTGGTTGCATTTATAGCTTGCTCTTGCTTGTTCATATCTTGCTCCAAAGTTGCTTGATAATGTTGTTGTCAGCCTGTTAACATTAAGTTCAGTTGTTGTCATGTGTTTTCCTAGTGATCCATGCACCCTATGGCCTTGCTCTTGCCATGATTAGCTTCACAAACATGTCTTCTTACTGTTGGTTGCCTTGCCATGCCATATATTGCTCTGTGGTGAGTGGTACAAGCTCATTAACATGCCTTCATAATTCTGTTTCTGCCATGTTTGAATCTGTAATATAACTTGCTATGTTTACGTGGGTGCCATCATATTTTTCTGATCCTTTTTGGCTTATGGTCAGTAAAGGACTTTTGATCTATGCAATTAGTAGATTCATGCCATGCCTTTTTTTGCTATTATAAGTTCCTGTAACATGTTGTTTGATAGCTCTAAACATTGCATCGTGATGTTATTTTCTGCAAAGTCTCAAATTGTTATAACTTGCAATCTTACCATGTGTGTTTGAGCATGTTCCAGTGATTTCTAGAGATAGTTCAGTGTTCATGTTTTGTTATGCTTTACCTGTACATCATGCCCATGCCTTTTGTTATTATGTGAGGTGCTCTAGCATGTTGCTTTGATGCTTGCAATATGCCTAGTTGCTGTTTTGGACAGCTTGTCCTTTAAAGTTGTTTCGTGTGTGTGTTGAACCGTTGCTCCGTTTTGAGTGTGCTCTATATGGAACTTGCTTGATTTTGCATGTAGCTTCATATTATCATGTTGCATCCTTGTTTTGAGGTGTTTGCTTGATTTTTGGGTGCATTTTGCATCAATGCCATGTTTAACTTGTGTTGCTCATATCTTCTAGGCCGTAGCTCCGAACTAATTGAACTTTATATGTAACTTGATTAGAATCTCGTGTAGATCATCTTCGTTCATCTTAACTTGCTGTTTAACAACTTGAACATAGGGTTTATTCAGATCTGGACCAATTTTGAAATTTGCATATGAGGACTTACCGGAATTGTTATATGTTGTTCCCGGCCTCATTTAAACTTGCCTTGATGTGTTGCTCTTGTTTGCATCATCTCTTGCCATGAGTAGCTTCATGTAGCTTTGTCATGCATCATGCTTGTTGTGCATCATGCCTTGTTCATGTGTGGTGTGTTTACTATGTTGTGTGCTTCTTCTTGTTAGTTCCTGTTTCGTTGCGATCGTGAGGATTCGTTCGTCTACGCTTGGTTCGGCTTCATCCGTTCGTCTTCTTCATGGACTCGTTCTTCTTCCTTGCGGGATTTCAGGCAAGATGACTGCTACCCTGGATCTCACTACTATCATTGCTATGCTAGTTGCTTCGTTCTATCGCTATGTTGCGCTACCTATCACCTGTTTATCAAGCCATCCCAAATTGCCATGAACCTCTAACCTTTGACACCTTTCCTATGCAAACCATTGATTGGCTATGTTACAGCTTTTGCTCAGCCCCTCTTATAGCGTTGCTAGTTGCAGGTGAAGTTGAAGATTTCTCCGTGGTGAACAGGATTTTGGTTGGGATATCACAATATCTCTTATATTATTAATGCATCTATATACTTGGTAAAGGGTGGAAGACTCAGCCTTTTGCCAGGTGTTTTGTTCCACTCTTGTCGCCCAAGTTTCCGTCATACCGGTGTTATGTTCCTGGATTTTGTGTTCCTTACACGGTCGGGTGATTTATGGGACCCCCTTGACAGTTCGCTTTGAATAAAACTCCTCCAGCAAGGCCCAACCTTGGTTTTACCATTTGCCTCACCACCACCTACCCTTTCCCTTAGGTCGGCCAACCCAAGGGTCATCTTTATTTTAGCCCCCCCCCCCCGGGCCAGTTCTTGTCTAAGTCTTGGTCCGAACTAGAGCCCTTTGCAGCGCCCCCTCAGGGAAACTTAAGGTCTGGTTTTAGTTGTATGGATTTCTCATCCGGTGTTGCCCTGAGAACGAGATATGTGCAGCTCCTATCAGGATTGTGGGCGCATCGGGCGGCTTTGCTGGTTTTGTTTTACCATTGTCGAAATGTCTTGTAAACCGGGATTCCGAGTCTGATCGGGTCTTCCTGGGAGAAGGTATATCCTTCGTTGATCGCGAGAGCTTATCATGGGCTAAGTTGGGACACCCCTGCAGGGTATAATCTTTCGAAAGTTGTGCATGCGGTTATAGGCAGATGGGAATTTGTTAATGTCCGGTTGTAGATAACTTGACACCAGATCTGAATTAAAACGCATCAACCGTGTGTGTAGCCGTGATGGTCTCTTTTCGGCGGAGTCCGGAAAGTGAACACGGTTTCTGGGTTATGTTTGACGTAAGTAGGAGTTCAGGATCACTTCTTGATCATTACTAGTTGACGACCGTTCCTTTGCTTCTCTTCTCGCTCTTATTTGCGTATGTTAGCCACCATATTATGCTTAGTCGCTGCTGCAGCCTCACCACTTTACTCCTTCCCTTCCCTTTAAGCTTTGCTAGTCTTTATACCCATGGTAATGGGATTGCTGAGTCCTCGTGGCTCACAGATTACTACAACAACAGTTGCAGGTACAGGTTATGCGATGATCATGACGCGAGAGCGATGCTTGCTTGCATTGAGTTCTTCTTCTGCTTCTTCTTCGATCAGGGGATAGGTTCCAGGTCGGCAGCCTAGGCTAGCAGGGTGGATGTCGTTTGAGTTTCTGTTTGTGTTTCATCCGTAGTCGGATGATGCTCTTATGTATGATGATGTTGTATTTGTGTGGCATTGTATGCCTTATGTATGTATCCTCATCTATTATGTAATGTTGATGTAATGATATCCACCTTGCAAAAGCGTTTCAATATGCGGGTCTATCCTTGGTGGGACCTTCGAGTTCCTTTTGGATAGGGTCGCATATTGGGCGTGACAAGTTGGTATCAGAGCCTCGACCAACCCTAGGAGCCCCCTTGATTGATCGTCTAGTTTGGCCGATGTCGATTCTAGAACTAAACCGTTTTCAGATTCTAGTTATATCGGAGAGTAGGAATTCTTTTTACTCCTCTGCCCCTTCGTCGCTCTGGTAAGGAATCTTGACGTAGGTGTTTTGAATTACTCGTCTTCCCCTTTCAAATTTTCTTTAGGATCACGTAGTTGGTTTTCCGTTCGTTGTTCCCCAGCTCTTTTCATTCGGTGCATTTCTCGTCAAGTCGACTCGAGCCTCTTCATCGTTGAGTTCAATCCTCAGTTGTTTTCTTTCCCACCCGCCCACCCCTTCTTCTTCTCGGAACCGGAGTCCGTAATCGAGTATCCATCCTACTCGTGTGAAGTCTTTGCTTTCTTTCCTCAATGATTTCAACCGGTGTTTTCTCTTCAAGATATTCGTCGATTTCCCCTTCCAAGTTGCCTTTGTTT